>NC_137608.1:42028653-42033653 GCF_963280865.1 Gymnoscopelus braueri | reverse complement strand
TTGTTGGCTGCATTTTGAAATTGTGATCAAAAGCGCACATTCAATGACCGCGACGCTTAATGCATTAGTGCGATTTGTAAGGACAAACTGAAGAGCAACTCGTCCTCAGATGACTGTGAGAATGTCAACGCAGGATGTGATCAGACTGTCAGCGAGAACAGTCCATCGACAACTGCATAGGGAGCAATGTTATAGTAGGGATGCAGTGCATAAACCCCTCATTACAAAGACAAATAAACATTTGTTATTTCACTGGTGCAAAAATCATAGGTACCGGTCTGCAGAGATGCAGGGAAAAGTGATATGGTCAGATGAATTATGCTTCACCATATTCTCGACATGTGTGGCATATACAATGGTACAGGCCTATGAATGCTTGACCCCTACAGTGAAGGTGTTAAGCTGTGGGGGGGGTTATTTTCTTGGCAAGGTTTGGGTCCACTTGTCCCCTTAGAGGGAAGGGTCACTGAAATCAATACAAAGCTATTCTGAGTGATGACCTTTATCCCATGATAAAGTGGTCCTATATTATCCTGGTGGGAGAGGTTATTTCCAGGTTGACAATGCCCCCACCCACAGGGCACGAGGGGTCACTAATGGTTTAATGAGTATGAAAATAATGTGAATCATATGCTGTGGCCTTCACAGTCAACACATCTCAACCCAACTGAGCACCTATACGGGAGATGTTGGACCGACATGTGTTGCTATTTACTGTAGTAATCTTATGTTGTGATCCTAAAAGATCTCGTTTATTACATTCAGTTGAATTGCTCATCTGTAAGCAATCAGCAAGCTCGGAGAACAAGATGGCGTCAAGACAGTATCACATGTTCGCATCGCATGTTCTAATGTAAAGTTTATGGGAATTTCACTTTAAAACACTTTTGTCATACTCATATCTACTGTCCCCCCCAACTCCCCCCAATATAAGCCCATTGAACTTTAAACTTCATGTTAGACTAACTGAAAACACACGTCCATGCTTCTGGTATTCTGATATTGTCCTAAGGAATTGGAAGACCTTAATTTGTTATATTATTTATTTCATACATGGACTTCATGAATGGATTTACAGGACTCATTGATGAAACATTACATTACAGAAAATTACATAATGAAATAACTAACTAAACTAACTAACTAACTAACTAACTAACTAACTAACTAACTAACTAACTAACTAACTAACTAACTAACTAACTAAACTACATGAAGATCTCCCCATTCATTACAAGGACATTATCAGTCACCAGAATCAGGGACGTCTGTTTTCAATGAGTCTAACATGGAGTTGAACAGGTTGAAAGGGCTTATATAGGAGGGGGTGTGTCTGTCTGACTAAATGAATATCAAATATCTGAATATTGAATCATCGCAACGTAAAAACTTTCTGGGGTGCCCACAAAAGCCTGAGCAGATGTGAAAATGACTGCAGTAGTGTTATAAAGTGAAATTCCCCTTTAAGCACACACAGAGAATATATACATTTGCACAAGTCACATACATGGTGGGAAGATATGAGTCATAACTGATACAGAAGTAGACAAGTCGGGAACAGGAACAGACAGTGGCCCAAAAGTGGTACAAACTGTATGCTGGGCATATGATCACGATCATGCACTCGCACATGTATGCACACCAATTATTTTAGTGCTTATACATAGAGCACCTAGTGACTGCACTATTCAACAGAACAGAACATGATACATTTCTATATGTAAGCACTGAAAGTAACAAAAAATAACTTTAATTGTAGGGAAACCCTGTATAGATTTGTTGGGACTCAGGACCCCAGCTTGAAATCTAGACAATCCCCGTCAAACCGGGACGTCTGGTCTAGTGATGGGTCGTTCATGATCGATTCGTTCAGAAGAACTAGTTCTTTGGCGTGAATGTGAACGAACCCGTTCACTTCCTGAAGCTGTTACGTTCACGCTTTCAGTCATGCCCCCCCCCCCCCCCCCCATGCACAGGACGGGAGGGCGGGCTGTTCCCGCGACAGACAGACAGACAGACAGCGGTGCGGTTGAGTTGTTTTTCACTAGGCATGAACGAATCATTTAAACGAATAATTTGAACGAATAATTTGAACGAATCATTTGAACGAATCATTTGAACGAATCATTTGAACGAATCATTTGAACGGATCATTGGCGTGAACTTGAACGAAATCGTTCGTTCACTGAAATGAACGTTTTTTTTCCACCCCTAGTCTGGTCACCGCAAGTACAGTACATGCCTCTGCTCTGAAAATGACATACACTTGGCTGGAGGTAGATTAGCATGGAGATGAAGAGGCCCTGATCAGCCCACATTATGCACGACACCTTCTGAGTGCTTTGATGATGGCGGAGCGTGCGCATGAGGGAGGCAGGTGGGGGGTTGTGCATGGGTGCGGGGTGTTGGGTGAGGTGGGGTGGGGAGTGGTGGATGAGAGCTATATACGCATAGCAGGCGCTAACGTGAGCAGGCGTCAGGCAGGCGTGTGATTGATGTCTTGGCTGGCATCTGTAGGCAGGTTAATGGTGTGATTGTGGAGGTAATCTCCGTGTTCTCTCGTTAAAGGGATGATGGAGGGTCCAGGAGGACCCCTGTGCGTGCGCGTCTCTCAGGATGACAGAGCCTGTTGCCTTTTTCACAGGCCAGGCCCTTTTTTTTATATACATAATACTGTATGCGGTTGAGAACCCCTGCAAGCCCCACTCTTCCCTGCATCACAGGGAACAGAGCAGCCATGAGATTATCAGTGAGAAGTTGCCTGGCAGTCAGTTTAGCCACCCCTTTATGGGCTGCCGTGTTCAGGCAGAATGAGTTGGATTGATAACATGTCTGTCTGGCCTTCACATACAGTAGTGCCTCTGGAATGGAGCTCATTTTGCTCATTGTCACGTTGAAGGTTAGGAGTCCATTATTGCCTAGTGGTGACATGTAGGCACATCTGTGGCCTTCTGTGTTAAATGGAAGGAAAGCAAACAGCCGCATGTGTCCGATCAATGGGGAGTAGGTAAGATTTGGACTGATGGTCCAATACTAATATACAGTATATATATATATATATATATATATATATATATATATATATATATATATATATATATATATATATATAGAGAGATAAATCGTAATGTGACATATACAGTATATATATATATAAGAATATATACAGTATATATCTGTTAATATAATACTAGTTGTCATAGATAACATGTTTTCTTTGCTATATAATAAATGTATCCAGGTGATATTAATGAACTATTGCATACAAAAGTGTAATTATTGGTGTCAGTTATATATCACCTTGCGAGATACATATGTAACAGTTCAGGCCAGTGGTCGATTTGTTTTTGCCCAAGTCAAAAATAAGCTCTATTATTATCTTGTGTATATTGTATTAGTAGTATTATTGTATTATAGTCTTGTGGAACATACCACACTAACATTTTGCTGCGTGTACCTGTATGAGTGAGTGACAAATAAACCCTCTTAAGCCATGCATAAAAGCATGGATTTAAGAATGATGACACTATCTATAACGTGTCATCATTCTATATCACTCCATAAATGTTTATTTTTACTTAAGCCATGAAGCCTTTCATATTTTCACAAATACATTTAAAACATAGAGAAAATAGCCGATCTACAAGCTCACAACATCACAACACATTGTGAGCTTGTAGATTGGCTATTTTTTGCCATTTCTAAAAAGAAAGCAAGAAAAGAACATACAATTCTAAAATTGGTTATAATAACAAGCCCAAAATAGTGATGCCAGATTGAAAGTGGTTATAATATATTTTTTAGGTTATAGAATTTGCCTTTTTACTGGAAAATGAATGAGCACAAATACAATTTGGTAAAGTAAATAAAAATATATATCGTCTCTGTCGGGTGGAAACCTCATTATGTTACCTCAAACTGTTACTTTTCAGGATTCAAATAAAAATATATCAAAAGTAGCGGATCGACACGTTTCGAGCTTGTTGATCTGCTGCTTTTGATGATCAAGTACATTACATTACATTACATTACATTACAGTCATTTAGCAGACGCTTTTATCCAAAGTGACTTACAATAAGTGCAACCAAGAGTATACCTAGCGCTACGGTAAAAGTGCAATATATCAGCTACCTACTTTCTTAAACAGAAGAGACAGAATAGCAAAATCAAATGAGCAAGAGCTAAAAAAAATAAGTGTATCGACTAAACAAGATCCAATAAAACAATACAACAATAAAACAAGAGTTCGTACAACTAGTTAACAACAAGTAGGCCAGGCAAAGAGGAAGGGCGTTAATTTACAAAAAAAAAAAAAAGTCAAAGTATGGAGATAAGAGGTTTCTGCCCGACAGCAACAATATAGTTCATAACCTTTTGTAGTTATATATTGCAGTAATAATGTGTGGCTGTCAGAAATGAATCCCAAGGCACACTGGTCTTGTCTCACGGCACACCAGTGTACCTCAGTACTCTGTTTGGGAACCACTGGTTTACCGTTTTTCTATATTTTATACTTCTACTCCACTACATCTCAGAGGCAAATATTGTACTTTTTTACTCCACTACAATTATTTGAAATCTTTAGTTACTAGTTACTTTGCAGATTTAGATTAGTATTACAAAACACTGCTGGTATGTTTTTTTTTAAATACTTTTTTAATTGGAATTTTTAGTAACATGATAATCACATAGTATATATATAGTAGAGTATAAACAACTATAAAATATAAAAAGAAAAAACAATGACAGATAATTTGGTAAATGTTCCGGATGTGTTCAAATAAAATATACAACATAAAAAACAACAACAACAAACAGTTATACAGATATACAAACAAAAAACAGAACAACAATATACACTCTTGCTCTCATACTTTCCTAGCACAGATCGTGCCCTCTTTCCCTTACTCCCCCTGTCTCCTTAAACAATGCATTGCCTTATTGATCATAAAATATTAGTTACAAAATAACTTTTCTTTAATATAAAAATTAAAATAAA
>NC_137608.1:41911153-42023653 GCF_963280865.1 Gymnoscopelus braueri | reverse complement strand
GGCATGTACAAAAATGCTGAGCATTTTGGATCAAGATGGCAAGAAAACAATTTCTACTGTATATGACTATGAAAGAAAGAAGAGCAACTTTTCCATGTGACTGATCAGACTGTGTCAGCAAGAACTGTCTGTCAACAACTACAAAGAATGTTTAAGTGGGGTTGCAGTGCATAAACCCCTCATTACAATTACAGAGGCCCATTTGAGAGTTCAGTTGTGCAAAAATCATAGGTACTTTTCTACAAAGATCCCAAAAGAGAAATGTGATGTCTCCCCGGGGGCCTAAACTAGTGAAAATAGCAGATAAGCTTGTAGATCGGCTATTTTCACTTCTGCTTGAAAGTTACATTTGTGGAATTTGATTTAATTGTTTTAATTTTATTTATGAATTTGTTTTTTATTTTTTTATTGTTTTTATTTTAATGTATGAATAACTCAAAATTACATTTTTTGAAAATCTTTTGAAATAAAAAAAAGAACCAAAAAAAGGGGGACGTTTACTCGTGACCCACAAAAATCGGTCCCACTGTTTTGGAAACGTGTGTTAGACAGCCCACCACCATCATCAAACCACCAAATATCTTTTCTTAGAATGGCATTCCTTCCATCTAGTAGAGTTTCAGAGACTTGTACATTCTATGCCAAGGTGCAGTCCAAAGTAATATATGTATTGTGTAGTAATATATATTGATTGTATATTTACAATCTGTTATATTTATTAACATAGCTTTAAGCTGTGTATTCCTCATATTCTCCATTTGCTTGTTGTCCTGGGTGAGCCACATACTAAACGTATTCTACTGTTGCTCTGTGTCAAAAATGTAAAAATGCAGTGGTGCATTTTGACTCAGGTTTTATGTTGCTACCAGGATTATATGAGGATTATATTTACCTTAATGGCGCCTTCTCTTCCCTGCAGGTGGTTGCTCTGAACAAGCGCAGTAAGGAGGCCGAGTCTGCATTCCTGGGAATCTACAAGCAGCTTATCGAAGCCCCAGGTGAGTCTCCCGCCAAGCCATAGACATGCATCTTCACAAACAACAACAACAACAACATCATAAATATCACGCACACGCATTACTGCTGGAATTATCTATCTTCAAAGATCACCCTCCCCACAGATCAATTTCGCATCAGACCTGTACTAATAGCGCTGGACTTGCCCTCTCAACACACACACACACACACACAGACACGCACGCGCACACGCACACGCACGCGCACACGCACGCGCACGCGCACGCGCGCACACACACACACACACACACACACACACACACACACACACACACACACACACACACACACACACACACACACACACACACACACACTTCTGTGCCCAAAATGCACACAACATATGTACACGAACATGCAAACTAGTAAAAAGTAATATGTGCCACAACAGCAAGACGCATACCGTATTCCGTATATGCTTGCAGCTCTTATCCATTTTTCAGAGTCCTCTCTTCATGCTCTCAGAGTTAGTTCCAAAGACTCTGCATGAGGCCACTTCAAAACCTAGCAGCACTGGTCCCTTGGTGTAGTGGGGGCTGAGGAGAGAACACAACCAGAGGGGGCGCCATTGTGGCCATAGTTACAGTAAGCTCAGTGAGGTACACAGGCCTGATGAGGCCAACAGCAGAAAATAGGAGAGAGATGGAGAGAGAGAGAGATAGAGAGAGAGAGAGGAGGGGAGGGAGAGGAATAGGCGGTGTGTGTTTACTCAGTAATTTCTGTTGGTGTCAGGGAACATGTACCACTGCATTGCTCTTTGTTGTAGGAGAGGGAGAGCTAAACGTTACACAATCTTAGGCTAGATCAGAGAATCACTTGTGGCGGGACGAGAGAATGCTGTTTGCACATCCAATGAATACAAGATAAAAGTCTGTGTCAGAGAAGCAACGATGGCGGCAGCTGACTTTTAAAGGTCTCCATTTTTCCTTGATGTCCCCCTGCTTGATATTGCACCACTATACATACACGGATGCACGAACACATGCACATACACAAGCTCGCTTTGAATGGAGTTCTTCTTGATGAGAAGTGCCTGTCTTTGAAGATGTATTCGGTTTGATTTCCTGACCTATACTTCCTCATATCAAGGGCTTAATGGAAGCCCGGGAGCCTCTAGTGTGCTACATGTTGTCATGAACCCATCTCCTGCAGAGAATAGGGTGGATTGACATGAGAACAAAGCCTTAAACAAGACAGGCAAGTGACACGCATGCACAGAATCACCTACGCCATACACATACAGATACATACTGTTCATACATGGAAATGTGGGCGCGTACATGCACGCACGCGCACGTGCACGCGCACGCGCGCGCGCGCGCACACGCACACGCACACGCACACGCACACGCACACGCACACGCACACGCACACACACACACACACACACACACACACACACACACACGCATGCATACGTGCATACAAGTGAATGCAGTCTTTTTGCAGTCTCTCTGTCTGGGAATGTCATACTATTATGGAGCATTCCACACAGGTGGCCTTGGATTAGCATAGGCAGCCTCTTATCTCCGTTTGACCTTACCTGAAGCACCTCTACAGTCAGTCCGCCTCACCATAGGCATAGACCAACTGGAATGGATGAATGACCACATGCTCCTCCTCAGTGTACTGTATGTCAAACGACAAGTAATTTTTAAACAATACATAGAGGGACTTAGTTATTAACTTCTGAAACATCACTATACTTTAACCGTGTCCTTGTATATTACTGCATAGACTGATGCACATTATATTTAATTAACTGGCTTCGAGATTGATGGGGGAAGTTTTGCAATTAGACTAACTTTACAAATATATACACTGAATGTTTGTTTCTTTTTTTAAGGTTAATTATTACCCTTTTCCCCAAATTTCGTCGTTATGCCAATTAACGAATTACCCACACACTTACGAACTCCACTGGTTCACCTGCCAGTGAGGAGACTTACCGGGAGGACTACTCCTCACAGTTCAACACCTCCCGCTGACAGGCGCCTTGCCAGCCCCGTATAGGAGTCGCTGGTGCAGCGACAAGGATTGCCCTCCCCAGTCCCCTGCTTCCCTCTCGCGAACATGGCCCTCGCCAAGTTGGAGGCACCATGGTGGTGGACAATATAACCTCACCCGAGTGCCACCACAGTGTCATTGCAATCTTAGAAAGAATGCCGGGCTATGAGCTTGTAGATCTGCTTTTTTTTATTATCTAGAAAATTTGTGCAAATCTTGCGAAGATTTGTAACTCAAATCTTTGCTTCGGGGGGGGGGGGGATCCCTGGAAACTAAATATTTTCAGATGGGGGGGGGGGGGGGGGTCCACGGCCAAATACATATAATTTGGGAGGTTGACATGAAAAAGTTTGAGCACCACTGATATTATAGCAACATACGGTTTTTCAGAAAACTGACATTTGTTGATGCGTTCCCGGATTGAACAGGTTAAACCAACACTCAGGAGTTTGCTGTGCAGTCAGAAGCCAAAACAACGAGGAGGAGGTTATTTGTGTGTTGGCCCCTTGCAGTCCTGTGCCATCTGTGAGGTAGGCCTACGGTAGCCTGCGCACTGTTTGTCACTGTACATCTTGCCGGCGGTGTCCAAGGTCACCCCCCCACCCCCCCACCAACCCCCTCCTTGCTAGAATGGATGAGTCCAGGTACAATGGAGGACAGTCACTTGGCTGTGGTCCCATTTCATCTCTCCCCGCCCCTCAAGCCCAACACGGAGCTACCCCCCCCCCCCCCCCTCAACCCAACAAATGCTACAGCTCATGTATTTTTAATCTTTTGACAGATGCAATTATTCTTTACATGCTGGGCTCGTTAATCTTAATGCAGTTATTACTATTCATTGCGGGACATTGCAACCCCCTTTCTATTATTTCACTTGAAAGTGGCTCACCCGTGTGTGTGTGCGCGTGTACGTCTGTGTGTGTGTGTGTGTGTGTGTGTGTGTGTGTGTGTGTGTGTGTGTGTGTGTGTGTGTGTGTGTGTGTGTGCGTGTGTGTGCGTGTGCGTGCGTGCGTGCGCATGCTGTACAGTACATGTTGCTGACTATAAGGCCATTGGTCCAATCAGAACAGCCCAACAGCAGACTTAATGAATGCAAGTGGAGAACGAGGCGAGGGAGGGGTGCTCAATATGTGACCTGTTGTATCCAGCAGCTATCATTAACAACTGGTCATATATCAGTTATCCACTATAACGTGCCCTCTATAGAGTGCTGCAGTTTGTAGTCCTAGTAACCAGAAGTCAGTTTGCAATGGGTTCCCTTGATAGACTTACAAAGCTTTTTCCCCATAGGGTTTTTGATTTATGCTGAAAATAAGGTCTGTGTGGGGCACCCAGGTGGTGCAGTGGTCCCCTGCCTACCACCACGGAGACTATAGTGTTTTGAATCCTCTGCGGTGCCTGGGGCTTGGTTGGGGATACTCCAACAAACACAGTTGGCCATGTTTGAGGGTGGTCAGGCAGGAAGGGACAATCTCTGTCGCCGCACTAGCAACTCCTACAGGTTGGTCAAGGCAGCTGTTTTTCAAGGAGAGCTGGGTTGGATAACTTGTTAAGTTGTTCCTCTGCACATGTTACGTCCTCCTGGTGACACTCCTTACTTTATATTATTATGACTGTTATTTCATGCATGGACTTCATGGATTCATGCATGGACTTACAGGACTTCTATATGCAACATTAACATTAATAAGGTAGATGTGGCG
Source organism: Gymnoscopelus braueri (assembly GCF_963280865.1). Classification (NCBI taxonomy): domain Eukaryota; kingdom Metazoa; phylum Chordata; class Actinopteri; order Myctophiformes; family Myctophidae; genus Gymnoscopelus; species Gymnoscopelus braueri. The sequence goes on along the minus strand of NC_137608.1, from coordinate 42,018,926 downwards.
GAGTGGCGCTCCACCTCAGTAATCCATCTCCCAGGGGTCTAGCACATGTAACAGAGGGATAGACTCCAGCGTTCTCGGCTTATACCGACAATAAGCCTCTCCGAACTACTTAATTACTGTCTTACTTAATATACGAGTTGGGCGTGTCTGATCAAATTAATATCAATTATATAAATATTGAATCAAGCAACTTAAACTTAACCTGCAGTGGGTTTCCTTGTTTGGTAATAACTTCTGGGCTGGACTACAAAAAAAGATCATAATCATCATATTAAAGCAGTCCATTAAATGCAAATAACACATGAGTTAAATTTATCACACATATTATTGTTTTGGTGAAAGATATTGACATGAACTTTTACCAAAACAGGTGAAGGTGTTATCCAGTCTAAGTACAATATGTAACTGGGCCTGTTTGAAAATCCAGAGTGTTCATTTATCTCTCCCCGTGCTGTGCATTATTACTACTACTACCACATATTGGTGGCTTGAAAGATGCCTTTTAAAAAGTGTTTCTCCAGCAGCGTTTTATCTCAGCTTTTATGTTCAGATAACACTTCCTGATTACTGAATGTAAAAACAAACAATCAAACAAATAAAACAAAACCCATACTGTACAAAACAACAACAACAACACTAGTCTCTCTTCTCCCTGTCTCACTCTCTGCTCTCTCTTCTGCCAATCCGCCACCTCTCCCTGGTGTTTTTGTGTCGGTGTGTTTCTCTGACTGTGAGGTGTGTTTGAACGTCGGCGTTCATTGCCACCTCTGTGAGAGGAGCGGGAGCCCTGTCGCCAGGGGCGTAGCCCTGAGTCTGACGCTCCAGGTGTTTGCTCTTCCTCGTCTTCCTCTTCAGTACACACACATACACACACACACACACACACACACACACACACACACACACACACACACACACACACACACACACACACACACACACACACACACACACACACACTCCTCCCTCAGGATCCGGCCCACACCACTCTCCCCGCTATACCCTCACCCCGCTCTCGCCTTTAGAACACGGATCCTTTCATCTGAGCGGGGAGCTCACCAAGAGTGTGTGGAGATGCTGCTCAGAATACAGCCCTCAAAGTGTGTGTTGGGGCCTACGGCAGGTCGGCGTGTGTGTGTGTCTGTGTGTGTGTGTGTGTGTGTGTGTGTGTGTGTGTGTGTGTGTGTGTGTGTGTGTGTGTATGTGTGTATGTGTGTGTGTGTGTGTGTGTGTGTGTGTGTGTGTGTGTGTGTGTGTGTGTGTGTGTGTGATCCAATTGTGGCAACAGCGCTTGCTAGTGGTGGATCACCGGTACTGCTGAGGAGGACAGACTGCACATACACGAGCACACATGCACACACGCACACACGCATGCGCACGCACACACGCATTTGGTTTTGACACATTTGTTTAGTATCATACTGCTATATTATTACAAGATGATCATATCATCATACTGTATATTGATATGATTGGTGACAGTGTCTGTGGAGTCAAACACATTAACATCCGACATTTTCCTGTGAGCTGTGAGGATATCTGAACAGCATGCACTGACCTTAGCAATTCAACTTCATTCAAATGCATAAAGAAAAGTTGTCCTTCTCTTGTCTTTTTACACGGGCATTCAGCAGAGGGAGCAAAGCCTGCAAGGCATCGTAGAGTGGTTTTATTATCATTGTGCAGTTGAGTATGGTCAAGAGATGAGATGGTAGGGGGAGTGCTGTGTTGCGTGCATGCCTGCGTGCGCGTCTATCCGAGATGAGAACGTAAAAAGGCTGATGGAGAATGAAAGCTCTCTGGGCGGGATGAGATTATGCACAAGTGATTAATAAGAGCAGTAATAAACAAAGGCCCAGGAGATGTTTGAGGTGCTTAATAATGCATTATGTTCATAAAAGAGCTGGGCCTCTCCAACTGGTCCCTGTGGAGTAGAAGACCCCACAGGGACCAAGCGGAGTGTGCTCTTAAAAGAGAGCGTGTGTGTGTGTGTGTGTGTGTGTGTGTGTGTGTGTGTGTGTGTGTGTGTGTGTGTGTGTGTGTGTGTGTGTGTGTGTGTGTGTGTGTGTGTGTGTGTGTGTGTGTGTGTGTGTGTGTGTGTGTGTGTGTGTGCGTGTGGGTGTGTGCGCGTTCGTTCGTGCGGGCGTGTGTGTGTCAGAGAGTGGACGAAATCTGATGATGGGACTGAAATTAATGTGAAGCCTATAAATTGATCTAAATGAGGGATTTCATGGTCTAAATGAATCATTTTTGTTAAAGACGTGCTACATGTATTTAATCAGTCAATGTTTGAAAATCACAATGATTATATCCTCAAAACATAATTATTTTTTAAGCACAGGTCTAAAGAGGAGCGATGAATGCGCTATAAACTATATTTTAAAGGCAACAGTAGTTTTCTGAAATATTTTTTGGCTAATGGTGGGTGCCTTATTTTGTAATTAAACTCTTCATATTGTTCTCGTTTGTAACGCTTTTCAGTCAAAATGAGAAGTAGGTCATTTTTCTTTCTCCGTTTTATTTTTTGTGCGTAGGATTTCTCTTCTAACTTTTTTCTGGCGTCATCCTTTTTTGCTACTTATCTCCGTCTCCACTCTCATGCAGTGCTCATGTCCTTCAGTCTGTGAGACAAAGACATGGAACTGAAGCAAAAGAAGTATGTTCAAGAAATGTGCCTTTCAACTTTGTTTTGTTCAGATATACTGTACAGTATGAAAGCCACCGCACTTCACACAAGTTGTTTTTGCTTCACTTGGCCTCTCTGCCCCCCCTCCTTTCTCTACTTCAAGGTAAAGCGAGATGCTTCATTTGTGCTTGCTGGATATCAAGTTCTCCTTAGGACGTACTGTTATATCAACCTAGTTTTGGTCCATGACAACAATATTACAACATTGTTACTGTTTGTTGCAGCAGAAGCAGAAGCTGTTTATGGACCTTGAAGTCCACTCAGAGAAGGGGAGTGAGGGGGAAAAAAACAAGTCTGTTTTGAATGAAAAGAAAAAACCTTGAAGCACAGCCTTGTAAATTAATTTGTTCGTGTTGTATGATGGGAACACAGCTGGCCTCATTAACATGCGCACAACAAATAATTATAGCAGGGTTTTTTCTCTCTCTCTCTCCCTCTCTTTCTTTCTCCCTCTCTCTCTCTCCAGCCAGCTAGTGCTTGGCTAATGGGCTTGCTGGGTTAATTATGTCAGAGCGTAATTACACAGGGCCCAGGGAGACGTAATGGTGCGCCCTGCTGAGCCCACACCGCCTAATGATGGTGTATCGCTGACAGGGCCAAGACGGACCGCCCCGACACACCTGCTTGTCTTGCCGTGTACCCCCCACCCACCTAGACGCGCATCCCGAAACCTGTCCACTCTCTCTCCCCTCCGTTGCTTCTTTGACAGGCATACGTACATGACCAGTACACAGCAGTCCTGGTTTGGAGAGGCTTTGGTGTAGCACCCACCATGCTGTCTATAGGTTGAAGGTTCCCTCACAGCACTGCCCCCTGCTGAGAGATGAGCAATAGCGAAGAAACATCGTCCCATTGGCCAATACCAAGCACAGCACAGTATTGTGTGAAATCTTATTACCTCTTGGCCAAAGTGATGAAACTCCAAATATCAATGTAAAGTAATTCAGTTTCTACAAAACACTGTGGTGTAATACTTTACCATTAACATTGGTAAAACTATTCTAGCTTGTGACTAATTGAGGGGACCCTGAATTAGTGCTCGTCATTGCAAGTGGACAGATGTGAGTTTGTCCAGAATGACCTTCCTTGAACCTCCTCATCCTCTCTCCACTCAGCCACATCTCTTCCCAGTCACTTTGATTCATGTGGAGATGGACCTGCGTTTCACGGGAGAATATGATGTATTAAATGTCCTGTGATTTATTAGCCTCAATGAGGTGCTGTTCCGCGATCCGTTATCGTGACCTCTGGGTAGACGTCCAATCAGCCATAATTAAGATAAGGGCCAAATTAAAAAATTAACTGTTTATTTGCACGCCGAGTGATGTGACTCGCTCAGTGTAGAAAGCACGAGGTCGGTCATGTTTTATGTCTTGATCAGGAGAAGATCATGAGCACTGAAACTTGTCGTAGACTGTTTGGAGTTTTTACTGTTGGTTAGGAGGGTTGCTGCCAATGTTGCAAGAGTGACTGCACAAAGAAAGAATGGAACACAATCCACATAGCGAAGAGTGTTTTTATGAAAAAGGGGGTAATCTTGATTCACGTTTATTATCAACTTAGCACAGTCATCAGTCACTAAGTATTTCCTCAGGTTAACGTGGAATGTCAATCATTGTTACATCAGGACCTATGTGGTCAGTCAAGTGTAGCACTTTACTCTGAGATAGTCCACCAATGCACTTCAACTTCTTATGAAGCTGTCTGATGTTGTGTGTATTATGTTTATTGTTTAATGTTTTCCATTTAATGTTTCTCACTTTTATGATGATACTACCTACCTACCTACCTACCTACCTACCTACCTACCTACCTACCTACCTACCTACCTACCTACCTAGCTCTACCTAACTGCCTGTTTTTGGTTTGTTAAAGTTTGACTGTTGAGCGTTACCCTGGAAAATAATTTGCCAGCAATGCCTGTTAGCTACATCAATTAGGAGCACAATCCTCCATAGGTATCAGCACTCTTTCTTGACTCAACCTCAATAACTGTAGATCCCAAGCCATCGGGGAGTAACCCCGCGGCTCCTCTTTGACGGGGTTAATTTTGTATACAGACTTAACTTATATCCCCTCACTTTAAATTTGACTTTTCTTTACTCCCTTGTCACTGATTGATAATCCCGGCTTGTCCATGTGTGAGAGATCCCTTACTATAATCTCTGTCCTTTGATCATTAAAAGTTGAAAGGATATATGGGAAAGAGGCTGATAAAGTGATTTCTGTGACAGTGGGTCGATGAAATAGCAGTGCTTTAAGTCATCCTGTTTGTCTTAGAAGAGCTGTGCTCTTAATGGTGATGTCCCTTGTGACTGATGCAATATCTCCAGAGCTGGTGTAACAATGAATGCAGACTGCGTTTGACTGTAAACGGTCCTGGGAAAAAATAGTTCAATCAGTTATGGCCCCAAAAGTTTTTTAGTTTTTTCCCCTTTCTGATGAAAATGCAGATAAGGCAATGAACAGCAATACGTTGGCGAGTATTTCAACAAATTGCAATATTTTACAAGTTGTGTTCGTGTGTGTTTATATATATCTTTATGTGTCTTGGATATGTGTGTACTTCTGTTGCCCTTCCGGATGAGACGTTATATTCTCTCGGCAGTGTCTGGCAAAGTTCACTCGTCCGTGGTTTCAACTTCTCTGTGAAAAGTCACTTCAGTCAGTGCCCACACTCACGACGGGATCTGATCGGTTTCTGCATAGAAGTCTTAAGATGAGCGGATGAAAGCTGTGGGAGTAAAGTTTGTGCAGCAAAGCAGCGATTTCCCGTCTTTAAGAGTTTTGAAGGGCTGCTGTGTGTGTGTGTGTGTGTGTGTGTGTGTGTGTGTGTGTGTGTGTGTGTGTGTGTGTGTGTGTGTGTGTGTGTGTGTGTGTGTGTGTGTGTGTGTGAGAGAGAACACACGTGCACATGGTGGCTCCCCCCCCCTCCTTGTCAAGCAGCTCCCCTGAGCCTCCCTCTCTGTGCTTTGGCACTAGAAGTCGCCTCCTTTGGTGTTCGGCAGGCAGGTACACAACAGGAGCAGTTCTCTCTCTCTGAGCTGTTGAACTTTTCGGGAGGGGGGGTAAGGGGTAGGAAAAGGGAAAGATTAAAAACAGCCCTGTGATGTGGAGTGCCGAGCCGCCTCCTGAGAATTCCTGGCATAATAATTTAAATGATCAAATGATACAGAGGAGACTTGTTAGCTGAGAAACAGCCTCCTAGTTGGCCCCATGGGCCTAGTGCTGCCGCGCATGCATTGCAAAACAGCTCCTCTGTTGTGCTAAAGAATCCCGCTTCTTCTCTCTCTCGCTCTCTCTCTCTCTCTCTCTTTCCTTCCTCCCTTTTCAGGAGCTGACTTTTTCCACACTTTGTTGGATTTACCTAGGTGTATACTTGGGACTTAAGTCCCTGTCATATTTCTGTGGCAATCTCTTTGTGTTTCCGCTGTCATTTATCAGCATGCGAGAAGACTCATTAGATTTGATCTGGGTACATTTGAAGGGACGGAACTGCACTCATGTCATTAAGGTCCAGCCTGTGAGATTTTCAAAGGCAAGCCTCGGCAGGGGAGGGAGTGGAAGAGTCACTCTTTGGAACCGAGTCTCAGTGGAATAGTCTGCTACTGTTGATACTGGCACACTGAAAACCTCTGTAATGTGCTTTACTTAGCACGCACGCACACATGTACCCACACAGACATGTATGCGTGCGTGCGTGCGCACTCACACACACACACACACACACACACACACACACACACACACACACACACACACACACACACACACACACACACACACACACACACACACACACACACACACACAGAATAGAACACTTGCAAAGTATAACTTTTCCTTTTATTGAGAAGCACACTGTACAAATCGTACAAATCTTCTTCTCTGTGTATCTAAAGGGGTTTGTGTACGTGTAAATGTACTGTACTGTACTGTACATGTGTGCATATTTCTTACACTGTGTGCGTGTGTGTGTGTGTGTGTGTGTGTGTGTGCGTGCGTGTGCGTGTGCGTGTGTGTTCATAGACCCAGCACCTGTGCTGGAGGCCACACACACCCTGGAGGAGAGGCTTCAGCAGATGCAGAGTTCGGCCCCTGACAGTGAGGCCCTGGTGCGAGAAATCACTGGGTACTGGAGGAAACACCTGGAGTGCCTTGAAAAGACAGGTCAGATCACAACCACACAACATTGACAGCCTAATGGAGATTTCTTTTTTTCCCCCTTTTCTTCTTTTTTGAGGCACAGATTAAGTGGCTCTTGACTCTGTATGCTGTCCTGCACCTGACAGCTCTCATCGCCTTTCTACGAAGAAACAGAATAAAAAAACACAAGGACAACACCTTTTGAGGTTAACCTTGGAAATACAGGCCAGCTTGCATGTTACGGAGAACAAATAACACATTCAGACATGAGATGATGCAACCTGATAGGTTTTGAGTATTGCATCAATATTGCCAGACAAGGGGCTCCATTTCCATAAGGTCCTCCTACTGTATGTCTGCTCATGTAGTACTGTAATTTAACATCACAATCCTTTAGATGACACACAAAGGATGTACTTGCAGGGGCAGCGGTGGCCAAAAAGGTTAGAGGTTTGTGACCGAAAGGTTCCCGGTTTAAACCCCTGGAACGGCAGAATGAATCTGGGTGGGGAAGTGAATGACCACCACTTACCCCTTCATCTAAAAACATCTAATGACAGACAAATATACGCTACTATGCAAAAAACATCATATAAAGGGTATAAATAAAAATATGTACAGTAAACTGTTTGGGGGTGGGGGGGTTTGACTTTTCACAGGGACCAGTTCCGAATTGCAGCCACCTGTAAGTGCCCTTTTAGAGCGGTAAAGATGTGGTTGTACTTGGCAGCTTCCAGGTTTTGATGTGTGTGTGACTGGTATGCAGAGCATGAGTGCACTTTTTCAGCAATGCCCTGAGTAAATAACGTTAAAAAAGAATTAAAGAAGAAAAAAGGGTCAACAATGCAGTTTTCAGTTGAAAATATGTCAGTTTTGTCTTCGTCTATGTTTCCTGAAAAAGTAGTGAGATGAAGTATGAATTACCCTTGAGACACTAGATGTGTCCTCCAGTTGACTGAGCGAGCGTGTGACTCTTGGTTTCCTTCACACAGAGTCCACAGAGCAGGGAGCTGCAGCATCAGGGACATCAGCAGAAGGGTCACAAGAGGCCCAGGTGTCCAAGCGTCCAGCCAGCCTAATGACACCCAACAGCACATCAGCTCTGAGGGCTCCGGGTTCCCCACAGCAAAACCACCAGGACCGGTCTGATGGGTGAGAACCATGTCTCTCTTTTGAACTCGGCAACGCATTCTCACTCCCAACTTTGTCATAATACAAAATGCTTGGTCAGGACTACTTGGTGTCACTTTTTAACACACAGGGTACCCCTTTAGCTGCATGCAGGGCAGTCTGATTGACTGTGTTGTCATGTAACTGACAACCGAATGCAGGTGGGATTGAGAACAAGGCAAGGTTGCCATTGAAAACACTGAAAACAAACTTGCATGTTACAGTCATTTAGTTTAGTTAAGTTTAGTTTATCTCAGCTCAGATTAGCTCAACAATTCAGTTCAGCCCCAGCTCAGTTCAGTACAGTACAGTTTAGGTCAGTTCAGTAGAGAACAGTATATTCTGTAGGATTTTATTAATTTATATTAATGTTAGTAGGGATCCAAGCAACGCAGCTGCTGGAACCCTGTTGTATCTGTTAGGATTATAATTTTTTCTGCCTTAAAGGATAGTTTACCCCAAAAAAAAATCTATCGATTAGTCATGGATATGTTATAGTTTTTGTGGCATTCCTAAGCAAATAATTTGATGACCAGCGGACTTCTCGGCAGCAGAACCGCTGCCGGTCTTCAAATTATTGGCTTAGGAATGCGACAAAAACTAAAAAAAAATAACGAATGAATTAAAGTCTCCATGGGGTGACTAATCGATAGAAATAAAGTCATTTTGGGGTGAACTATCCCTTTAACAGTATCTGGGTCTCAGAACCGTACCAGATACAGTTCCAAAACTTGACAGATAGGTTGGAAATCTCACCCACTACTCTAGTGCTGTCTTTCCATACATAGTATCAGCTTGCATCACCTTTACTCATCTCTACCCACCAACTCTACTTTACCCACTAATACCATTGTTTCCATCTGCATCCTTTTAACCAATATAGCACATCAAAAACAGTTAATGGTAACATTAAGCACTGCTTGGCCCCGCTGGGAGGACGGGCATGAAAAAAGTACCACCAAGTACCTGGTTCTAATGGGAAGTCAAAAGAATTAGGCACGTGGCATGCAGAGCTGTGACTATGCTGTCAAATGGGGGCATATTATACAGATTGCCCAGATGGTGGCACTATAACAGTGAACTAGGACCACCTCCACGTCCTCTCCCTGGATGGAAACAGGAGACAGGGGGACCCCAGTCTTCCTTGATTGATTGAATACTTTATTAGTCCGACTCCGAAATGTAAACAGCACGTGGTACAGTAAGACATTTTGGCTAAAAGGATAACACAAAAAAGTCCTGGCTACTTGTTTCCATTGTGGTCCTATGTATTCAATTAATCAACATAGCATAACAAATTAACACAATAATAGATGTCATCAACAAATACAAATACAAACACTCCTAACGTCCACCAACATCTCCTTTGTCTAGTTGATGTACCAGCAGGTGGTTGTGTTCACACCGCTCAACAAAACTGTATTTGGTCTCCCAGCCTCCAGTACCGTACCTCTAGTACTGTATATTTGAATCAACCTGCTCCTTCACATTTATCATTAATTTAATGTAATTTATTTCATTGGACATTTTAGAATTTGTAAAAAATACGATACATAAGAGTTGATTAATCCATTATGACCGGGAAAGCATCTGTGTCATTTTTAGATTTCTATGGCTATTCAAAAATAGCAGATAAACAAGCTCAGAGCTTGTAGATCTGCTATTTTTGAATAGCCAAAGCATGCTCAAATCTAAAATGACACAGATGCTTTCCCTGTCTTAATGGATTAAAGTCACATACTTATTTCCTGTTACAGCGCTGCTGTATTTGCTAGGAATGCTACGTCCAAGTTAAATGTGTGGACATGAATGAACTGACACAGAATATCATCTCTCAGGGAGGAGGATGACACAGATGTCCGCCTGGTTGACAGGCTGTCGGAGGCACAAGAGAGGATCAAGGTTCTGCATTCATGTAAGCGAGGCTGTGCATTAACTGAAGTTTTTAAATACCCAGCCGGCAAAGTCAGTCTGGCTCTCCCTTTTGAAATATTGTAACCCTACCATGCCTTAATTTGCTCACACTGGATTTCGTTCCCACCTTTCTGAAATGTACAGTATTGTATGAGCTTTTGTTTTAAGTTTTACATCTTAAATCTTAAAGGAATAGTTCACCCCCTAAATGACATTTTTTCCTATCGATTAGTCACCCTATGGAGACTTGAATTCATGGATATTTTTTAGTTTTTGTCACATTCCTAAGCCAATAATTTGATGACCGACAGCGGTTCCGGTAGGAGACACAAAGAGTCTCCTTTGTGTTTCCTACCGGAACCGCTGCCTACCGGTCCGCTGGTCATCAAATTGTTTCCTTATGAATGCGACAAAAACAAAAAGAAAATTGGGTGAACTATCCCTTTAAGCTGAAGTGGAACTTATTTAAATGAATAAAATGTAATTTGACCAATCTGTATATGCTAGAATATATGAATACAACATAACTAGTACATCTGCAGTGGTTGGAGGTGGTCTCCCTACTTTTCCATTACCTGGTGTCAGGTAGGAGACCTACTTGTTGACAATGTCAGTAAAGTTATTTGAACCAGATTGATGGATTGGACATTAGATGCACTGCCATCTTTATTGTAGTTTGGACATCATTTATTGTAGTTTGGACATCATTGCAATTACCTTTCCTTGGGAAAAACCTATGGATTGTAGCTTTTAAATGATCTGTAAACACAGACATATAAACCTATGTTTTATATTAAAGTGGCAGTTGAGAATGTTACAAACAGCATTTTCCCAAGACAGAATCTTTTGGAAACATTTGGGAACCTGCCTAAAACTTAGATGGTCCAAAAAAATGGGATTGTAGCTTTAAAGGGATAGTTCACCCAAAAAAATGTAGTCACCCCATGGAGACTTCAATTCATTGTTTTTTTTGTTTTTTTGCATTCCTAAGTAGGCAGCGGTTCCGATAGGAGACACAAAGGGGACTCTTTGTGCATGTCTCCTACCAAAACCACTGCCGGTCATCAACTTTTTGGCTTAGGAATGCAACAGAAACAAACAAATATCCATGAATTCAAGTCTCCATGGGGTGACTAATGGATAGAATTTTTTTTTGGGGTGAACTATCCCTTTAAGGTCAAAGATCTTCCCCCCACCCCCACCCCAGTTCATGATGTCACTTCCTATGTGCCTCTCAACAGCTCTGAACACTGCACAGACAGAACTACTGGACCTGCGGTGTAAATACAACCAGGAGATGACCAACAAGTAAGAATCTGCCTCTGTTTACTCCGCTGTGTCTTTACTTATTGTTCAAATCCATTCTTATTGAGGAGGACAGAGAACATGCATTCATTCCTGGTTTGAGGTGCAGGTTGGCCACAACAATGAAACACAACTTCAGCCACAAGGAGTTGGTGCACAGTTGTTGGCTGTGCAAAATAATACACAAGTTAACAACAAACAAACACCATTCACGGTTCATGACATTAAACACTACAAGAACAAATAAATAAAAACATGCTCACAATATGATGAACCAAATGCTCATCAAAGCAAGAAATGAAGGGCTTCATTGCAAAGTATCATATATTTTAGGTGTGGGTGTGTGTGTGTGTGTGTCTCTGTGTGTTAGCCGCAAGCAACTTAGAGGTCCCAACCTCTTCAATTGACAGCGCCATTTGTGAGAGAAAAGTCCAATCTGATTGTATTAAACGACGATAAACTCAACAAAATTGCACTGACAGTTTTGGCTATCCTCTTTGTCTCTGTAAAGCCTTAGTTTCACATTAATGCACCGTTGTCAGGTTAACTTTCTGTCAATAAACTTCAGCCATGATTCTCATTCTTTTGCTGTGTTTTTAAGTTTTACACCTGCATTACCTGTGTGTGTGTGTGTGTGTGTGTGTGTGTGTGTGAGCAGTTGTTTTGCTCGCTATGAGCTTGTGTATCTGCTATTTTTTAATAGCCAAAGTATAAATTAATGGTTAAAGTGGTTACACAGATGCATTCCCGGTTTTAATGGGTTAAAACAAGTGCTCCCCTAAACAACTTTGCTCACATGCAGGTGATGCAGGTGTAAAACACAGCAAAAGAAGAAGAACAGAACAGTTAGAAGAATCATAGCTGCATGGATTTTATTGAGAGAAAGTTGCTTAACATGATTCTGTGAAACAAAGGCTTTACAGAGACAAAAAAGACAACCCAATGTCTTCTAAATCCTAACTGGTTTCTGAAAAACGTATGTTGCTATATCAGTGGTGGACCCCCAAAATTATTATAATGTATTTGGCCGCCGACCCCATCTCAAAATATTTAGTTCCAGGGACCCCCCAGAAGCAAAGATTTGAGTTACAAATGTTCGCTTGAAATATATATTCAAAGATTTGCACAAATGTTCACGATTGAAAAATAAATAGCAGATCTACAAGCTCATAGCGCGGAGCTTGTATATCTGCTGTTTTTGAATAGCTAAAGTATAAAATAATGATTATAGCTCAAATCTAAAAATGACACTGATGCGTTCCCGGGGTTAATATGTTCATTGGACTGTCAATGGGAGGAATTGCAACTTAGAGGTCGGGACCTCTGCTATACTGTCGGGGACCTGACGGAACCTCTGCTTTCTGTGTGTGTGTGTGTATTGCAGACATAAGCTGGCTGGGAACAACCAATTGTAAAGTGTGTAAGCACATACACCTCCAATCCCAAATGTAAAGCTACGGAATGCCATTGTAGAAGCGAAAGAGAATGAGAGTGACTCAGCTGCTAATGCAAGTCAATGAGAGAGGTCTGTGTTTGCCTGCACTGGCAGCTGGGCTTTGACAGCCCTCAAGAAGAACTGCTCCATTTAAAGATTGCTTCAGAAAACACTCTACCTTGTCCTGGTCTTTGAGCGCAATGTATCCAGCAGCACGCGGCTGAAATGAATCTGAGCTTCTATGAAGGATGTCGATAGACATTCAAAGTAAACACTCCTTTTGTTTGGGTTGTGCCCCCGAGCACAGTGAGACGCCCTGCTAATGGATTTTCTCCCAGGCTTAATCCATGGCGCAATTGAACTGATGTTTCCAGGACCCAGCGCCATCCATTTTGTTGGATTAGATGCGTTTTCAGTTTGGCCCTATATACCTTTTCATGTATACCGGCGGTTCGAAAAGACCATCTCTGTGAGAGGGACTTGTCATAGTGTGTGTGTGTGTGTGTGTGTGTGTGTGTGTGTGTGTGTGTGTGTGTGTGTGTGTGTGTGTGTGTGGGCGTGTGTGCACGCGGGCACATGTTGGCTGCTGGTGACACTAACTAAGCCCCTGAACACCCGTCGCTCACACACACACTCGTTGAGCCTCCATGGCTGCACAGTTATCCCTCCTTGACCCCAAGCCCGTGGAACCCCAGAGCCTGCCTCTATTACTCTCACTGACTGTTTCCTCAATGTTGATAAGAAAGACTATTTGTCTGCTCCGGCTTGAGTAGGCGAGCAGGTAATCAATACAAAACATTTTCCGTCCGGCACAAGTTCATTAAACGTGGAGGTGACACCTGTTACGGTTTTGCTGTCAGTAGAGCGCCATCTATCCTGGGCTTATTGATAGGGCCTGGATATGGCGGAGACCCTCGGAAACGTTAGCTGATCTCCACTACACAATATTGGTGCTAATTAATGCCAGGTAGGTATAGGAAGCACTTTTGCTCGAGGCATTTACAGTATCCAATTGATCGTACATTTTACCGTAAGAAATACAGCGGAAGTATGCTGAATACTTGAGTAGAAAAAAAAAGAGTTGTGTTATTGGGTTGTCATTTTAGTTATGCATGCAGACATAAATGAGGTTAAAGAAAACAGTTTGGTGCAAAATATGTAAGAAAAGAGACAGTTGGAAAAAAAGATGTTTGATAGGGATGTAAAAAATATATATAATGTCCTTTCAACACTTTGTAGAGAAAATGATTTCTTTGTCCCGTAACTTCAGAAATCTATGTGCATATTTAAATCAACATCACCCTTCTTGTTAATTCATCCTTCTCTACCTTTTGAAAATCGGGTCCCACGTGTGCCAAGACGAATCTGTTGAACTTCAAACAAACCTCATGAATAATCTTGCTGAGCAGCTATTTAAATTAGACTTCTGTGATTGTGAGATGTATGTATACTGGCAAGTTGGGGTTCAATCTCAAAAGAGTTCTGCACATAGGGAATTAGCCATCTGCTAGCCTTATATGTATTATTTCCACCTTCCTCTATCAGATTCCCTGACAAAATGTAACTGTTGAAGGTAACTTTGCTTATCAGCAAACAATACATATAATACAATGTATAACATGATGTGTATAGTTGACTAAAGACCTTTTCTGAATCTGTAGGGTTTGACATGGGTATGAAGCATGGCATTATGAGCCATGAAGCAATGTCTTTTCAATAAAATATTAGTCTCCACTTGGGCAGCATGTATTGGGTCTCCTAGTCCGCCGTGTGTGTGTGGGGGGGGGTTGGTTGTGATGGTTGCTGCAGTGGTGAGTGTCTGATCAGGTGAGAATTGTATGTAAGGAATTAAAAGCCCTCTAATATAAAAAGACGTGATGACTTGATTGCGGGATTCTATAATTTATTTCGAGACATGTGGCAGCAGTACTTGGGCGCTGGAATTTGCATCATTTGCGCAGAATGTTGCTATCGCAGTTGTATAATGTCAAATATAATTTATAATACACACACACACACACACACACACACACACACACACCTATAATGCATAATATAAACTAAATGTTAACTAATAATATAAGGAGTGAGCCATTGTGAGTAGCTTACTACTTCTTCACTGACCCTTGTGTGTGTGTGTGTGTGTGTGTCTGTGTGTTCCAGGGCAGAGGAGGTTGGCACCATCGTGACAAACCTGGAGAAGGCGAACCAGGTGAGTTGTGAGCTGTCCTCACACCGTTCTCTTCCTCTGATTGAGACACTCCTTCGTTAAGGTAATCACTCCTCTAATCAAGCCTCGGTTGTAATTAGACACCCTGCGTCCTGCGCATACTCTCAGCACCCCCCCCCCCCTCCCCTCTTCCCTCTCCCCTCCCCCGAGCCTGTGATTAGCGAGTGTAAACCCGAGCCCCTGTCGGTGGGCTCGCCGCGGCAGCACGGCTCCACTCAGCAGAGGACAGGAGAGACTGCCGAGCACGATTGATGCCAGAGCTACGTGTGCACGGGGCTCTTAGTTACCTCATTGCCTTGATTGCTTCCTTTCCCAGTGATACCTCTACTCTTCACTGTTTCTATCTCTTGCCCTCTCTCTCTTTCTTTCTTTCTCTCTCCCTCCCTCTTTCTCTCTCTCTCTCTCTCTCCTCTCTCTCCTCTCTCTCTCTCTGTGTCTCTCTCTCTGTGTCTCTCTCGATTCCCACCAGCAGCTCCTAGATAAATGTTCTCAAAATGTATCATTAATTAGCAGGCCCGGTGTGACAGAGCAGGTAAACAGTTGGGGAGGGGAAAGAAAGTGGTCTGACTAAACAGCCCTATCAGCAGAATAGAACGGAGTGGTGGTGGTTGCACACTTCTGTGGGGGCCCCTGGCTTCTTTCTCTAAATTTCAGAGCAAGGACGCCCTCCTTTGATTCGATTTGGTCGTATCTCGATCCTCTGTGAGACCGATGCAGTGATGCCACCTCTGTTTGAGGGCTGTAACGCCGTAATGTGCTGTCTGTGTGCAGAAAGCGGAAATGGCCCAGAGGGAGGTGGAGAGGCTAAAGAAGCAGCTGGCCAGTGCCCAGAATGCCACCCAAGGGAGCTGCCACCCTGCAGAGGGCACCAGTGGGGTAAGAAGAACACATTTTCTCCATCTCTAACATTACCCTATTATAATAACTCGAATATGTCAATCCAACTGCTTACGTTGGCATTACTGTTAAATTGACATTGCAAAGCAATTACGATCTGAAGTCAAATTATCACATTTTATTGGCGAGTTGTTATTATTATAATAAGAGTATGAGAGTTGGGTTAGGGAGACAGCAGAGGAGGATGTGAGTTTCTAGACGGCCTCTCAGCCTCTTCGTTCCTAGTCTCTTTATCTCCGACTGCTTTCTCACTCTTCCACCCTGGCTCACATTTTCTCTTCTCACCCTGTCAGGAGAGAGATGAGAAGGGAGAAGTGTTGCCCTCCCAGCTGGAGGCTGCTTTGCTGGCTAAAGACCGCGAAATCCTCCGCCTGCTCGAGAACGTTCAGAGGCTTCAGTTCACACTACAGGAAGTTCAGGAGACCTCGGCTAATCAGATCCTCGAGCTGGAACGCCAGCTGGCCTATAAGACAGAAGCTATTGAGGTAAAGTGATTCCAACACATAGGAAGTGACAGCACACAATGAACACCATTAGAGTGCTCAGTAGCTCTGATTATTAATGAGGACCCTCTTAATGTGCATTGAAAAAGTGCCTCTTCTCTTTTTCCATTTCAGAGATTAGAAGCTAAACTGCAATCCCAGATGGACTATGAAGAGATTAAAACAGAGCTCAGGTGAGATTTGGGCATAGATTGAATTCGTAATGACTGCCACTGCGCATGTAGAACCCAAACTAGACTTTTTTCTTTACGGCTCTTTATTTTTACTCCCTTTAGCATCCTGAAGGTGATGAAGCTTGCCTCAGCAAATGGCAGTTCATCCCAGGTGAGATATTCTGCTTGGTTTTGCAAAAGGCTTTTTTCCTCTCGTCCAGTCTTATTGTTCATACGGCCCCATTAAACAGAGTAGCCTGCCTTTTAACAAACCAGACTTTTGTTTTGTTCTTAATGTTCCCCCTGGTGTCAGTGAAGAAAAACTACAGACGTGCCATTGAATGCCTCAGTAACCATCATCCATTGTAAGGATGTGTGTTGCCTGCTATAATTGATTAATCGAAATTTAACAGCTTTTGTTTGTGTGCTCCCTGTGTGCCGCGGAATGCGGTTGCGTGCATGTGTGTGTGTGTTTGTGTGTGTTTGTGTCTATAGGATTCTGCCAAGGCTGCAGAGGCTCTTTTGCTGGACAAAGAGGCCTTTCTCCCGTCTCACAAGTACCTGGCAGATAAGGCTCGCATCTTGCACAGCAACGGTATGGCTACATAACTGTCTGCCTCTCACCATGTGTCTGAAAGCCATTTGCAGTAAACAACCAAATATTTGTTTGAATAGATGGTCTGCATCGTTTGGCATTGAAAGTTTTCTTTATTTTATTGCGTCGTCAATTATGTCTGCTGAAACTGTTCAGCTGAATGGAAAATAGCTTTAACCCATTAAGACCTGGAACTGTGTCATTTTTTGATTTGAGCTAAAAGGCATTATTTTACACTTTGGGCTATTCAAAAATAGCAGATATACAAGCTCATAGCGCGGCACCGAGTGCCGCGCTACGAGCTTGTAGATCTGCTATTTTTGAAAAATCGTGAAAATGTGTGCAAATCTTTGAATATATATATTTTTAAAGCCAACATTTTTAACTCAAATCGTTGCTTCTGGGGGTCCCAGGAACAACATATTTTGATGGGGGTCTGCGGCCAAATACATATGATTTTGGGGTTCCTTGACATGAAAAAGATTGAGCACCACTGATATAGAAACATACGTTTTTCAGAATACTGTTGAGATTTAGGAGACATGTAGAATCGGCTTCAGGTCTCAATGGGTTAAAGCATACACATAAGATATGTAACTGACCATGTGTACTTGGAATTTCTTTTTAAGGCAAAGTTGAAGTTGCTCTTCACTCTTTAATTAATTGCCCTTTGTAATCTGTCTTTCTTCTACTAGACCAATTTCATTTATTTATTGTTTAATAAAAAAAAATGCCATGTATCTAGTATTAGTCGCACATTCACTAGTATACGGTATGTACAGTATCAAAGAGAGCAATCCCATTCATCTTAGCTGATGTGTTGGTCTTTTCTCCAGATGATGACCAGTCTGAGGATTCTGGTAGGGAGATGGGGAGGCCGCCTGCCTCCCACTCATCTTCCTCCCATGGGGAAGGCCGTACCTCCCCCAGTCCTGGCCCCCCCACCCTGGATGGGTCCTCTTCCAGCCACGACCACCTCCCCCGTCCCTTCTCGGTGTCCCCGTGCTCTGTAGACCGGCTTTCAGGGGACCATATCCTCCACAGGCAGCTGCTGTCTCCGCTCTTCAAGAAAGAGGGCAGCGGCCTCATGGCGTTCCCCACCGCCCTTTATGCAGCTAAAGCTGCCCTCATGTCAGCCAATCAGGGGCACACAGGCGCAGGTGTGCTTGAAGCGGGCCTGCCCAGTGACCGATCAGAGAGTGGCAGCTCCACTGCCGGTGACGAGGACGGACAGCTTGAGACGGCGGAGATCGCCTTCCAGGTGAAAGAACAGCTGTTGAAGCACAACATCGGCCAGCGTGTGTTCGGCCACTATGTGCTGGGTCTGTCCCAGGGCTCGGTGAGCGAGATCCTGGCTCGGCCAAAACCCTGGAGAAAGTTGACGGTGAAAGGCAAGGAGCCCTTTATTAAGATGAAGCAGTTCCTTTCCGATGAGCAGAACATCCTGGCACTCAGGACCATCCAGGTCCGTCAGAGAGGTGAGTGGACAGAATTGGAATTCGAACCACTTTATTGCAAAGTGTGAGGCTCATGCAAAGAATAGGTGCAGTGACATCCCAACACACAATGATTTTAATAGGATTACTGACATACTGAAGCAGATGGACTTGGGGGTGCAACGGTTCACAGAATTCATGGTTCGGTTTGGTTCAATATTTTGGTGTCACTGCTCAATACTTTTTCCATACAAAAACAGAAATGTCCTTGATTTCTTTTATTTGTAATGAATTAAAACTACATATTTTTGGTTTTAACTTTGAACAATACCCAACTTCTAGGGCAGTGGTTCTCAAAGTGGGGTCGGTGGATCCCTAGGGGTCCTTGAGTGTGTTCCAGGGGATCCCCAGCCAAATGTGTTAATATAGCATCAACATCTGTTTAACCACTTTAACCCTATAGCCTATACATAGGCTTTTTGAAAATCTAACAAATGTGAACTTTTTCATTGCACATTCCGTTCAAAGTGGCTAGAAAAAAAGCACTGTAGAAGCTATTTCACTATTAAGGACGTTGAGGTAAGAAAAACAAGCGCTCCTCTTCCCCAACACTCCACTAAACATGGAGTGGTGTTGTTGTGCATGTATGGTGCACCAGCTTAATATGTTGGTGGGAAACTCTGTATTTTAGTTCTGCAATAATTCATTCGGTATGGACCGTTCGGTACACCGGTTTACAGTAATTATAATGATATAATAATTTAAAATAAATTTGGGAAAGCATGATTAAGAATCACGTTAATTGTGTTTTAACGCAATTTTAATCTCACAACTCACTGGAATGTCGGACAATGAAGTATACATTTTGCACCGTACTAAGCAATCTCACGTTGGGGGTTTAGCTCTGCCAGACCAGTCTATGTCTAAACCTTTTTTTAATCCACTTGGCCCTCATCTTTAACTTCTACAAGGCTTCCTCTCCCGTGTTTGTTGTTACTTTTAAACTTTGTTTTCTCCCTAGATTCACAGCTTTTGAAAGTTGAGCTTCCTGTATACTGCAACCTCAGACAGCGCACTCTCAAAGGCAGCCATTGATCTACCAGTCAAAAGCAAAGCCTTGGAACTACTCTCTGATCAACCTTCCCACTCACCCCCTCCTCTCTCTCTCTCTCTCTCTCTCTCTCTCTCTCTCTGTGTGTTACCCTCTGTGGCAGGGAGCATCACTCCTCGCATCCGAACTCCTGAAACTGGGTCAGACGATGCCATCAAAAACATCTTAGAGCAGGCCAAGAAGGAGATCCAGTCTCAGCGAGGAGGTGAGGATGCAGATGGCTGTAGTAAGTCATCGCTCAAAGCCATAATTTTCATTCATCTTTCATTAATATCATAACATTTCATGAAAATGTATTAATTCAGATATTCACATTCATTTCATTTTACCCAATATTTTTGTTCTAATGCCAGGTAAAAGGAGTGGGGGTGGGGATGTGTGAGTCTTAACCGTGTGGGTCTTTACTGTTCAGGTGATGGGAAGTCATCTTTGGGCAACTCCTCAGGCAGAAGCAGTAATGGGGCTGGGAGCAGCTCTGATGACACCATAAAGAACATCCTGGAGCAGGCCAGGAGAGAGATGGAGGCCCAGCAGCACGCCTTGCTGGAAATGGAGGTGTGCGGCAGGACCTCCACCTCCAGCGTGGGCGCGGTCATGGCCCAGGTGGAGCGCCTGGCGCCCCCGGAGCGCTCCAAGGGCCTGCCCCTGCCCACCTTCATCAAGCAAGAGGAGGGCGGCTCCGTCTCCGTCTGCTTGGCCAACCCAATCAGCAGCCCCCAGACACCCCTCAGCGTCCTCTCGCCCGCTGCCTTTGTCCAGAACATCATTCGCAAAGTCAAAACTGAGATTGGCGAGGTGGGCACCTACTTTGACCAGCACTGGTCCCTTGAGCGCGCGCCCATGGGACTGGGCAGCGCTGGCGGAGGCAGCTGTCGACCCTTCACCTCTGTTTCTCCCTCTCTGTCTTCCTCCTCTTCTGGGCCCTCCGCCCTGCCCCGGCCCTGGCCACGTCTGGAGAACGGCGAAGGTCTCCTCAACAGTGAGGAGGCATCCGCCGCCGAGGAGGAGTCAGGATCAAGTCGGCCCGTGGAGGTGAAGGTTGAGTCAGACGCGTCTGTGAGCGGGGAGTCCCCGGGCCCCGGACCTGGGAGGCTCTCGTATTACCCGGCCTATATCCCCCGTGCCCTCAAACCCACTGTGCCCCCCCTGACTCCGGAGCAGTATGAGATGTACATGTATAGGGAAGTGGACACCCTTGAGCTGACGCGGCAAGTGAAGGAAAAGCTGGCAAAGAACGGCATCTGTCAGAGGATCTTTGGTGAAAAGGTCAGATGTCATTCTGGATTTCGACATTATCAACTCCTTGCTAGTGTCAGCAGTGTTATCGAGGTATCAAACCTGCAGCTGCCCCATAGATAATGAATAGGAGACTGTTTGTATGGATCCCACATACAGATTGATTGAGATTGTTTATATAATACATAAGCAAGCTTTATTCTTAAGTTGAATTATCAATTCTGAAATGGAAAATGTGCCCTTATTCCTAGAAAACTCTTCTGGGTTCTCTGTTTGCGCTACTCTAACCATGTTTCCATGTTTATTCACTATGGAGCAGCTACAGTTAATTTTCTGTTAAGTATATTGGTAGCTCTCTGTACGTGTCCTGTGGCACGCCCTAGGCATGTCTTGAGAAATAATTCAAGTGAAAGTCATACATGATTTAGTTCAGATAAATGTCATACAAAAATATTAGGCTAACTTCATTAACAAGTACCAAGTCGACTTATTAAAATACACATTCTTTAGGTTAATGCATTTTGACCCTTGTCTGTTCTATACTAGCCTATGCTATTCAAGTTTATACAATCATACAATGCACTGCTTGACATTTGCAAATAATCAATAACTTGATGTACCATGGATTTCCCCCATTTTTTCTCAAGTGTGTTGCAGCTCTGAAAAGGTTTAAACCAACAGTGCTTGACTATGCTCAACTGAGATTTTAATGGTGTGCTGCTGCCCTCTAGTGGTTGTGCAATGAACATGAATTACTAAAAGCTTTGTATGATGTGCCAAATGTAATAACTCTGGCAACTAGTGTGTGTTCCTTTTATTATTATAGTTAGAAAAGTCGGGCGCCCCAGTCACTCACCTGGTAAATCGCATACCATTAAGCCTTAAAACTCTGGTAACCCTTTACTCTGATCTCTCCAATGAAATACACATGCACAGGAAGGAAAGCTATGTGTAATTGTGTATATGATATTGAAATACACTCATTTCGTGTAGACATTTTATTACTGTGTATGCGGTACAAACGCCTAAATAATCATTTGAATTACCTTTATATAACTTGACTGTAATCTTCCTCCACAGGTCCTGGGGCTGTCTCAGGGCAGTGTGAGTGACATGCTGTCTCGGCCCAAGCCCTGGAGCAAGCTGACCCAGAAAGGCAGGGAGCCCTTCATCCGCATGCAGTTGTGGTTGCTGGACCAGCTGGGACAAAGCCTCATGCAGCTCCCCATCCAAGGCCACATTCAGGGTAAGCACACGATTTACTCACATCGGCTATACATAAACACATGCAGCCAGATTCCTTAAGGAATTATTGAAAGCCTCTAAACCAACATTACATCTGCCTCAAGCCAATAACATGAAGTATGCATGTCTCTGGGTTATTGCACTGACAACCTTACGTGCATCGCAAAGCAACGCATCAATTATCATGTTCAGGTGTGGCAGGGTTATTGCATGGGTATAACAGGCTCCCCCTCTCTCTCTCTCTCTCTCTCTCTCTCTCTCTCTCTCTCTCTCTCTCTCTCTCTCTCTCTCACTCTCTGATCGAACTCTGGTCTGCCTCCCTTTCCCCTTTCAGCTTGTTGAGGTTTGGTTCCCAGCATTGGCCCCCATTATCGTGTAGGTGAAATAAGCTTTCTCTCCTTCCCTCGATTCCTGATTTGCCTGATGGCCATATTTTGGCACAATCCGTCCACCCCCCTGCCACAGAAAGACAGTTGTAACTTTACATAGTACATATAGTAAATAGAAAATGCAGCGCTTCACACCGTGTTATCAGCTTATTTGTGCTGACAATGCGTTGCTTCATGACGTGTCGATCAGTGTGTTCAGATTTCAGTACCCAGCATTGGCCGGGTTATTGCGTGGGTGCGATAGCCTCTCTTTCCCTCTTCCTCCCCCACCCCCCCTTGTCTCTCTCCCTCCCTCTTAAATATTGATAAACAGCTTGAATTTGAGAAAAGTGAAGAATCTGCTTCCTCCCTGCATGTGCCAATGGTCAGTCAGTGCACATGTGCAATTTCCGATCGATTGGTCAATCCACTGAGGAGAAAAATGGATGAGGACAGACTGACAGAGTTTTGTTCATTTAATAGTGTAGGATGACCTTATTGTTCAAGGTAGTAGCTAGTAGATACTAACGCATCATTTGACGTTTGATACATCCCATTCCCAGATACAAGCCCTGTGACTGACCAGTCCTCACCCTCACCACCACCCAGCCCAGCTGACAGCCACCCGAGTCCTCTGGTGGAACCGTTAGTCAGCCTGGCCCTGGAAAGCAGCAAGGAGAACCAGCAGCCTGAAAGCTTGGGGCTGGGGCTGGGGCTGGGGCTGGGGCTAAACCCACATCCTGAAGGAGGGAAGACTACTCCGGGCATGATGGTCCTGCATCAGCCCACCACCCCACTGGGCATCCAGGAGCTGGTGGCCATGTCCCCTGAGCTGGACACCTACGCCATTACGAAGAAGGTGAAGGAGGTCTTGACAGACAACAACTTAGGTGAGTCATCAAAGATGAAGATAGGGCCTGGACGGCTGGCGTAGCGGTCCAGGCACCTATAGGCTTAATGTAGCCTGACAGAGCGTCGCGGGTTTGAGTCCCGAGCCCGATGGCCTTTGCTGCATGTCACTCCCCATCTCTCCCCCCATTTGCTATCAGCCTTCTGTCCTATCAATAAAGGCATAAAAGCCCAAAAATAAATCTTTAAAAAAAGAAAAGATGAAGATGGAGCTTGTTGGTGGCTCAGAGTGTTTGTCCACATTTTATGGGTTTGAACCTGGCTCATGGCCCTTGTTGCATGTCATCTACCACCTGTCATCTCTCTCTCTCTCTCTCTCTCCACAAATTTCTGTCTCTCTCCAAAGTAACTGTCGGATACTATTGACCATATTCATGCGGCAGCCATTTTGCTGTTATGTCAGTCACACTCTGGGGAATATAGCTGATGAGCCCCTTCCTGGCCACGGATCAGATCCCACCAGAGACCTCACTTGGGTGCCTCCCTTCCTCTTAGTTACCTTACCTCATCTCCGTCGATGATATTACACTTATTTTTTTGTTCCATAGTTGTCAAGTTACACTGACACACTTGCATGCATGCGTAGGTGAGTACCTTGAGTATATACTATTATATTGTTGAGACCGTTGCTTTGTGTTCCCCAGGCCAGCGTCTGTTTGGAGAGAGCATCCTGGGCTTGACACAAGGTTCAGTATCAGACCTGCTCTCCAGGCCCAAACCCTGGCATAAACTCAGCCTCAAAGGCAGGGAGCCTTTTGTCCGCATGCAGCTATGGCTCAATGATCCTCACAATGTGGAGAAGCTAAGGGACATGAAGAAGATGGAGAAGAAAGGTGGATTTGTCACCTTTTTTTTGCATTTGTTTTTCCTCTTGGTTCATGTAACAGTGATAATTAGTGTGGGCAACCAGACTATAGTACTCTTCCTACTTTATTTCATGTTTCTAGATAAACTTTATTTTGCCGCGCTACTCCTCCCACAGTTTTTCTTTCCCAATTTCGTGCCATATGCTTCACCGGGAATCGTGTGCTTGTATTTTGCTATTTTGCTAAGGTTAAATAGTTTAATTGATATTGATTTATTAGTGCATTAAATGTCCCCATCCACTTTAATGGGAAAATGAAAAAACTCAAATTCAAGTCTTTTTTTCTCAGAAACCGTAAGGGCTAGAGTTACAAGACTTGGAGGGGAGGTTCATAATTTAGTGTGAAATTATTAAACAAAGTATTACACCAGTCGGCCTCATGGTGGCGCTATAACAGCCCACTTTACCTTTTGGCCTATAACTCTTGAACCGTAGGTTGTAGAATAAAAATCTCTCTTCCCCTAGATTCCTTGGGTCATGACGCAACTCCCCATGTAGGCCATGCCCATTTGCGTCACGATAGATTTTCCGCCATTTTGAATTTTATTCAAAACACAAACACAACAAAAATCGGTACAGATGATCTCTGGACCCATGCGATAAACATATCCAAACGGCATTTTGATACTCCTTACCGTTCATCCGTAATTGGCTTCCAAAGTTATTGGGAGGGGCCCGTTTTACAAAGAAGGCCAAAAACCTCAAACAAAACGTCCGGTCGATCCCAAATTTTAATCACATGTCGGAATGTTTTACTCAACGAATCCCTTAAAGCATTTCCACTTTGATCCATAGGGGGTGCCACAAATGCGCAAAACGTAACCGTTCGATGCAAAAACAAGATTTTTGGGGGGATCAATCCTCTCAAAATGAAACGTGAGTGATCTCAGGAGTGACGTGACGATACAATTAGCCCGTTACATTTGTGGGAGGGGCCTATTTCTTTAGTGGGAGGGGCCTATTTCTTAAAATCTAAACGGCACGTATCACGAACGTGGGATCCGATCGGCACTGAATTCAAATCGCACGTCGCGCGGCCTCCGAGGGTATTCCTCCCGGCGTATCACTCGAGTCCCGGCGGCGGCGACCCGCGACCGGCGTCGGCGCAACCACACTTTGCAATTTCCCAGAATTGCGACGCGTCTAGTTCGGCTTGTTTTGCACATGTTCTCAATCTGCTCTTATTATTGATGACATCTGCTTCACCTCCTCATCTTGTTCCATTTGTCATTTTGCACTACTGTACGATTTATTCCATTCAAAAGCAATTTCTTTTGGTTCCATTCACCTACAATAGTGTTGATTTTGACAGCACATTTTGATTCAGTTTTAGTCATAGTCTTTTGAATCAAACACCATTTAGTTTTAGTCATATTTTATTCATCTGAAATGTTTTACTGTTAGTCTAGTTTTAGTTGAATTTTTATTTTTTTATTGTCGACTAAAATGTATTTTGGCGAGCCTTGACGTAATTCTGATTTTACACTTGGTTGCATGCTAAAAATAGCCGATCTACAAGCTCACAACGCGCCGCAGCGCATCACGTTGTGAGCTTGTAGATCTGCTATTTTCAGAGCGGAACACCCGAGCGCAACCAAGCATAAAAAGACTTGCCTTTTAGTTCTACTGGATCTCATCTCCACTAGTCCCTCCCTAACATTTTAGTCTAGTTTTTATTTGTTGACGAAATTGTCAATATATTTAGTCATCTTTTAGTCATCATAGCTTAGTTTTTATTTAGTTTTCGTCAGTGACGAACATTTTTCGTCATAGTTTTAGTCGACGAAATCAACGCTGACCTACAGTATGTGGAGTTGCTGATATATAGTATATACTATAATATGTTTTTCTACTTCTTTGAACCAGAAATCATTTCTCTCCTCCCTCTAGCCTACCTGAAGAGGAGGTATGGGCTGCTGAGTACAGGTTCTGACAGTGACTCGCCCGGCACTCGTTCTGAATGCGTGAGCCCGGCTCTGGCGTCTCTGGACCTGTGCCCTTACAGCCAGGTGAAGAAGGCCAGAGTGGTGCTGGGGGCTGAGGAGAAGGAGGCCCTGAGGAGAGCCTATCTCTTGGAGCCCTACCCCTCGCAGAACACCATTGAGATGCTAGCCTCCCGGCTCAACCTCAAAACCAACACTGTCATCAACTGGTTCCATAACTACAGGTCTGCATTTCTTGAAGAACATCATACACAGTGGACAGAATATGAAAGAAAATGAAAACCGTTAAATGTCCTTGGGGGAAATTGCTTTGCACAATGAGCCAAAAAGAAACACAAAAACACTAGATATGTACACCAGACATCTTGACATTAAAAACATAGAAACATCACATTTGATTTAACATCAAAACATAAAATAAATGTAAGCGCATAACCTACTAGTACATCATCTAGTGCCAGAAAAAGTACCAGAAATATGCAGAAGACATATTAAGACATGAAAGCTTTATCAGGCATTAAAAGAACAATGTAAGAATTATCAAGGAAGTACAGTCATGGAGGAGAAGTTTGACAATCATGTAATTTAAGCTTATAAAAGGAATTGCTCCTTGTAAATTAGACTTGCTTTCCACTGCAACACTTTGAGTAATAAACATGTTGTGTTTTTTCCAGGTCCAGAATGCGGCGGGAAGTGCTGATGGAGGGCCTGCCAGACAACGACACGGATGCAGAGCACCACAGCTACTCCGACGGAGAGGAGAGGAGGCTGCAGCAGCCCTCAGGACACATCCCACACTCCGGCCGCCCGCTCAGCGCCAACACAGCACTGCCTCACGTCAAACAGGAGGCATCTGACAGGGAGGATGACGGGGAAGAGGGCAGGGAGGGCTACATGAGACAGCCGAGGGTTCAGTGTTTCTCGATGGCCGTCCAGTTCCCGCAGTTGAAAAGTGAGCACGAGGACTCTGTCGCCGGCTGCCGTGAGCCCCACCCGGCTGGCCAGAGCCTAAGGCAGGAGGAGGGGATGAGTGTCCAGGCCCAGGGCCTGTATCATGGGACACTCTCTATGGATGGTCCCCAACGAGCCAACCAGTCCAGGCATGAGGGCGATGACTCCGGCAAGTCCCCCGTTGACCCGGTCAGCTTCAAGGCCTCCTCGGAGCCGTGCCGCAGCAGCCTGGAGGTCTCGCTCAACTCCCCGTCGGCTGCTTCCTCACCAGGCCTCATGATGTCGGTCTCCCCTGTCCCCTCCTCCTCTGCCCCCATATCTCCCTCGCTGCCCAACCCGCCCTCATCGAGCACCAATCACAGCCTGGACCCTAACCCACTGCCCCCCCCTCAAAGCCCCAAACTTAACAGGAGTTCTCAGAGACGCACCGAGAAAATGGCCAACCTCAATAACATCATCCACAGGTTAGAGAGAGCAGCCAATCGAGAGGAGACACTGGAGTGGGAGTTTTAGTGTCCGTTCTTCACACGCATTCTCTCCTAGCCGGTCCACGTCCTGCTCACGCAATACTCTCAAAGAGAAGCTTCCGGAACTTGAGGAAATGGAGCCTGGCTCCTGAAGGTCTGTTCTCCTCCTCCCAGACTGTACTGAAAACTGCTCACAGAAAATGGAAAAACAGAGCTAAACATACAGACATATTCCATAAGAGAACTTTTAGGAAAGAAAAAAAAATATTTATAAATGTGTTTTAGGTTTTTTTGATAATGAATACTACTTTGAAATATATGTGGCAGCACTAGCTGTTGTTTTACCTGTTGGACTTGATGTGAAGACTTTTGCAGCTATGGTGTCATGAAATGTACACTGAAGTTCTGTAGATTGCCACTGGGTGAGATTAAAAAAAGACCCCTGTCTTAAGCCATCAAAAGCACTATAACTATTTGAAAAGAGACACTGACCAAATTTGCTACTTTTTGAATAGCAATTTTTCAGATTTTGTCTGTAAGACGGGACAGTTTAAGTCAAGTAACATGAAATCCTACTTCTGACTGAGGGATAGTCCTTTAAGACTCTAAATATTCCACATCTCGTATGTACTTAGTTTCTTGGTGATATGTTTTGAAACTATTTGTAACTCAGACGTATAAAATGTGGTTGTACATGTTGTAGAATTGTCTGCAATAGCCTTCTCTAAACCTGATGTAGCATGGTGTTCACCTGACCCTCCTATCCTCTGTAGTTAGTCACCTGTGATATACTTGAGCAAAAACGAGAGAAAAAAGTTAAAAATTCAGCAAAAAAGAAGAAAAAAAATAGAAAAATAATCACAACAAAAAAGGAAATGTTAAAACTAACGAGTATAGTATTTTAGTGTTTTGTTTTTGTTTTCTTTGAATAATCCTTGAGGTTTACAGTTCTAGGGCCCGTGTGCTTTTGGTAGTAAATGAAACATTCACTATACACAAGCACAGTTTACATGATTTATTTCAGACTTACCTCTCTGAACTGGTTCTCAGACTGTAACGG
Organism: Gymnoscopelus braueri; assembly: GCF_963280865.1. NCBI lineage: Eukaryota > Metazoa > Chordata > Actinopteri > Myctophiformes > Myctophidae > Gymnoscopelus > Gymnoscopelus braueri. The sequence goes on along the minus strand of NC_137608.1, from coordinate 41,990,302 downwards.
GCTAATACACAGTACATACACCCGGTTACCTCAGATTATGTTGATCATTTGATCATCATGCTATGATCACACTTTTCATTCTTATACATATGCATTAACCAACATTCTTTGAATAAATGGAGGAACATTTATTTTGTATCATGCCTCAGACAGAACCGGCTGAAATCGGTGGGGAGTGCTGAGATTCCAATGAGACAAATTGTTATTTCTGTCACAACAACTATGCTACCATTTGAAGAGACAGGAGACAAATAATCCTGCCATTTTACTGACTCCTTAAATGTGGTCACTTTTGTTTCCTCTGCACTTTTACCTGAAAAAGAGGCAACACTTTGAAAATGGTAGGCTGAAAATTTCTGCCCTTGAATTTAACTTGTTTACTGCAGTTAAACTACTACATGACCTGATGAAACGGCTAGACTTCAACTCAATTTAGGAAGATGTTTTCATTTGTGGGCAGTTGCATAAGAATGAAATGAACCATTCCACCATCAATATAATATAAATTATTATGTTTGGGCTATCTCACAGGAGTGTAGTATTTTGGAGCATAATACAAACCATATGACCTCTTATCAACATAAAAACCGTCAGTTTGTAAGTACAGTATATTACAGGACACAACAGGTTACAGGTTATCCTCTCATATTATCTTTGCTCCTGACCACTTGTGTATTGTGTCTATAGACGTTTCTTTGTCATGCTTGCAAGTTGTTCTTTATGTATTTTGCCTCTGTTTTATACTCAGAACAATTAACTAGATATTAAATACCTCGTGTATGAACTACTTACAGCACTTAGATTTTGATAATTGTGAGGATTCAAGAAAAGTTCAAATATCAAAATTATCCTAACTTAGTGTCCAAAAGTCTTTGCCTTTACTGTATCGTTGAAGTTGGTAGTAAACACTTGCACATGTCTAAATAGTTCAGAGGACTTGGATTGTATTATGTAGAGATATATATTACACAATTACTGAAAATAATATCTTACATTCTTGGAACAATATGTGCTGATTATATTGAAAAATAGAGTGTACAGATTTAATAAACCAAACCCATTCGAGCCAGTTCTGGGTCTGGCAAGCTTGCCCACCTTTTAGACCTTCTCTCAGGGTAGTCTTGCTTTTTAAAGCTTTACTGAAACAGTTGCTCTCATCAATGGCGGTGAATAAGATAAACAAATAGTACCTGGCGTATAGAAAGACCTTGTCGTGCATTAAATGGAATTACGGACGTTGTAAGTCTGAATTGGAGGAAAAGATAGGTTTGGTTCTTGAGAGCTGCAGGTGTTCTCTAATCTGTTACACAGACATGTCAAAGTATGGTATTGATTTTTTTGGCGCTACCAGGATGAAGCTAATGGGTATCCTTTCAGAGATCTTTGCAGACTTTACTCTCATATGTGGAAAAAGAAATTCATGGAGTCACAGAAGATTGGTCTCTGGTTTTCATACAGTACCTCCATTGTTTTGTGCATTATATGCTGTATTAATAGTTACATTCTTAGATGGAGTTCTCATTGTCTTACATGGTACACAGTAAAATTGTCAGTGTTAATTTATCCATTTGTTACCATAAGGGTCCATTTGGTTTGCATTTCATCGCTGTCGGGTGAAAATCTTGTATGTCCAAAACTGTTACTTTTCAGGAAATTAAAAAAAGAACCCTTTCTATTCAAAAATAGCTGATCTACAAGCTCAAAATGCATTGCGAGCTTGTAGATCGTCTATTTTCGCTACTATTGTGCGACACTCTTGTATGACGAAGTAGGGCTTTCATTTATGAAAAGAAAACATAAAAATATGAAATATGGAGATACAAGGTTTCTGCCCGACAGGAACGATTTGTAAAATCTCAGAGTTAAATTAACACCTAGAATTTTACTGTGTGACATGGACATATGGCTGAAAATGAAATGTATACTCAGGCCATTACCTCTTCATGTAAACCTCACATCATTGTTTCAATTTGCATGCAATTTCATTCTGGTCACCCAAAAAAGGGATAGACTCTTTTGCATTGTTGTTTTGTCACATGGACATTGGACATTGGAATCAGCACTTAACTCCATTTTACATTATCATTATTATAAAGTCCATGCATGTTGCAGCTGTTGATACATTTGGCTTCCACAGTGTCACCATGAGGCAGGTTCAAATGGTACCATCTGTAAAATAAATGCAATTAATCACAACTCAAAACATCCCCCTTAATACACTGTTTCCAAATGAAAAATTGAAATCAAGTTTTGTTTTTGTTTTTTGTGCCATATCATGCCTCATGCATTGTCCTCAGGACTAATGCCTTGTGGTAAATTGTGATTTGAAAGGGGGTATAGGTTTTTTCCTAACCCAGTTTGGAAAAAAGCAAAGCTTTTTGTATCGAGAGGCCTACACATAAGATGATGTTTTTTTTTTTAAATTGACAGTAGTCACTAAATGATGAAAGTTTGGTCAGCACGATTTGAGTGATTCCATTCAGAGTTTTCAACATGGATACTATATGTCAATATTTACAGCTCTGACAAAGAGGGTTTGTCATTTAGGGAAAGATGGACTTTGAGGTTCCAACTGTGAGGCACCAAGAGATACAAGTGTCCTAAAGGCTTTAATAACTGTCTTATACCACATATTTCAAGGTAGGCTATTAAATGTTAATGAATGGACAAAAGTATGCCAAGCGTCTTGAAATTGAATTTACATGTGTATCAAGCCATCATTCAATACATAATTGTTTAAGATCCTGGTGTGTTGTGTTTTTATTTCTTTATAATGAGAAACTCCAAGCTCCTCCAGAGATGTCTATAGAAATCATAATCGTACACATTGTGCATGCTCTCTGAAAATGCTTCACTAGATAGACAGGGAAGGTGGTAGGAAAGCAGACTCAGCAAATCAAAGGTAAAAGGTACATGTTTGTAATAGACCACATCTCTCTGGACAGAGACTCACTGCTTATATAGAGTGAGCTATCTTGTCAGTGCTACAGGTCAATTCCATAACACACATACTGTAAGGCTTACATTAATTTCCTACTTAAAGGGTTAGTTCAGATTTTTTGAGTATTTTCTGTAGGAAATACTTACCATTAATGTAGTGGTTGCAAAGGTATTAATTGATTGCCCGAGTCCCGTGGTCAGAGTTATGGTCCGGTTCTGATGAATATGAAGTAGTTCCGGTAGATTAGTAGATTTGGTGGGGGCCGCTCACTAAAAATTAATTAATTAAAAAAACTAGCGTCATTTGTATTGTTGACCTATTTCTACCATATAGAGCAGGTTTCGTTCAATTTCGACCCCTCTGTCACATGGTACAATTTTTTGTGTCATATATTTTGTGCGTGAGTAGGCTGCCGCGGCGTAGTGATTCTGGACACAAACATTAGTACCATGTGACAGAGGGGTCGAAATTGAACAAAACCTGCTCTATATGGTAGAAATAGGTCAACAATACAAATGACGCTAGTTTTTTTTATTAATTTTTACACAACTACTTCATATTTATCAGAACCGGACCATAACTCTGACCACGGGACTCGGGCAATCAATTAATACCTTTGCAACCACTACATTAATGGTAAGTATTTCCTACAGAAAATACTCAAAAAATCTGAACTAACCCTTTAAAGAAAGTTATTTGTTCCTCAGATAATTTCGTGCTGATATTACTAAACAGTAAATGTAAATAAATACTTGAACCTTTCTTTAACTAAACTAAATAAACAACACAATACACTCAAATTCAATTCCCATATGAGTTGGTCCAGTGACATTGGCAAGACGGCAACAATGCCACTATGTCCTATATAAGTGGAATAAATGATTGCCCTTCCAATTATTTGTTCTGCATGATGAGTATGAACACATATTTTGTAACCTTTATTTAACCAGTAATAATTAAAACATTGAGAATGTGCTATGCTGAACAAACAATACAAATACAGTACAAAAGACTGAAAATAAGACATCCCAACAAATACCTATAAAGCTCCAAGGACAGTGATCATGGTACCATAGCACCACAAAGGCCTTAAAAACAAGGCTCCAGACATCCCAAAACAAACTGGTATTAAGGCTACTTCTTGGCCTTACATATACTAGTACTCATTTAACCCCTGCTCACTTTGCGAGGGTCGGATGGCTCAGGGTAGAGGACAGAGTGCAGCAACTTGCAATGGGCCTGGTCTACAAGATACGCTACACCACAAATACACCCATGTATGTACCTGTCAAACTACTTCACAAACGTCAATGAAGTCCACAATCACAACACCAGAGGGAGCTCCACTAATCACGTCCAACCCAGATTTTGCTCAAACAAGGGGTTAAATGCGTTCTCCTGCTATGCCACAAAAATGTGGACCGCCCTAAAGCAGTGTAAATCCCTACTCTCCTTCAAAACCGCTCCATAAGAGCACTTACAGTACAGGTGGCTGCAATTAGAAACTGGCCCCTGTAAAAGTCAAAGCCTAGCCCCCCCTTCGAACTACTTACTGTACATATTTTTGTTTTTGTTTTCTAACTGTGTGTATGATGTTTTGCATAGTAGTGTATATTTCTCTGTCATTAAAAGTTTTATTAATTGAGTACAAAGGACCCCAATGGAATGGAAACATGCCATAGGCTTTCTTGGGTTTAAAATCCTCTTAGCAGACCTTGTATTGAACTTTCCTGTGCTTTTTTTTGCAAACTGCTAATAAAGTATTCAATCAATCAATCAATCAATCATTTTTTGTACAAAATCAAGTGTAAGAAAATAAAAGCTAAAATTGAAATAGCAACCAGAATTAAAATTGAAAACTAAAATCCTATGGTAGTAAGAGCTTTCAAATAATAAAATTAACACACGTAGCCTGACACTCAGCCTGGATTTTCATTTCGTTTCACTCCATTATGGCGAATGCGAGGCTATCGATTCAGGGGCTGGAGCCAGGCTAGGCTACACGTCTATGCAGGAACAACAATGAAAGTAACCTATAACCAACGTATAAAAACTTAAGTTAAACCATGCTTGTGTGTCTGCTTTTAAACAGAAAATACTTGTTGGAAACTAAAAGGTAAACACTAAGAGATAAGATAAGATGCTTATTGTCACTGTATGGAACATACAACACATTTTTGTTTAGTGCGGCCATCCATTTGAGAACAAATAGCAGCATCAACAAAGAAATACAGTTATGTTATAGATACATTGGTGCATTGGTTGTAGCAGAAGTATTTAAGGGGTAAGTGGGTGTGAAGACATGTCCCACTTTGTCACATGCTCATGCAAGTAGGTCAGTAATATGGGTCATGAGGCCACAATAATAATGATAAACTTATTTGTATACAAAATAGGCCAATACCACATGTTCAGAAGTGCTTTAAAAGATTATACTGATTTGGCTACACACAGACAGCCTCTCAGGCAGAGTGTTTCAGAGCATGGTCCAGATATAGGTATCTGTTACATACATACAGCACAATTCAGTGTTGCATGTCAGATTAGGCTACACAACAAAACAAAAACATGACTACAAATTAATTATTTGTGTATATATGCCACATAAGTACAAATCAATTTCACGTCATGCAATTCATACTGTTGAAGTCAATTGTGAAGAAGTCACACACATACCTAGCCTTGGATCAAGGCTATCATATCATCACATTTGCATAATTATTCAAATAAATAAAATACATGTACGATAGTCTTGATCCAAGGCTAGGTATGTGTGTGACTTCATCACAATTGACTTCAACAGTATGAATTGCATGGCGTGAAATTGATTTGTAATTATGTGGCATATATCCACAAAGAATTCATTTGTAGTCATGTTTTTTGTTTTTGTTTTGTTCAAGTGTAGCCTAATCTGACTTGCAACACTGAATTGTGCTGAATTCACATTCTACTGCTACTGTATGTCAACATGACAGATGTCAGAGTAAACAGATTGCATCTTTGATAGGCAGCAGTTCCATGATTATTCAGAAGTTTACAGTCCACCAGGACACCCATCACAAGACCCACAGTGTTTTCCAGGGTTGTAAAGTAACTAAGTACATTTACTCAAGTACTGTACTTAAGTACAATTTTGAGGTATATTTTACTTTACTTGAGTATTTCCAATTTTCTGTACTTTTATTTCTACTCCACTACATCTCAGAGGAAAATATTCCACTAGCCTACAATTATTTGAAAACGTTAGTTACTACTCTAGATACTTTGTAGATTTTAATTATTATTACAAAACTTACACTAACCCCTTCAGCCCTATTTAAACTTTGGCTATTTGAAAATAGCCGATCTACAACCTCACAACGTGTCGCATCACGTGAGCTTGTAGATCTGCTATTTTTTAATACATTTTATACATAATGATACCTGTGAAACTGGACATTCTGCATAATGATCACTTCTACGTTTTGGTACTTTAAGTACATTTTGATACGAATACTTTTGTACTTTAACTCAAGTCAATTTTGAATTCCGGACATTCACTTGTACATTGCAGTATTGACACTTTTACTTAAGTTAAAAAAAAAGAGTAGTTTTTCCACCACTGGTGTTTACATTATCATGCCGCGCGTGCTACCCAGCCCCTCTTCGGACCCCGCCCCCTGCCTCACTTTGGCAACAATAATAATGGAGCACGCACGCCGTCTGACGTAATCACGCCACGTTTCTACTACGTCGTATGTGTTGGGGTTGGAGAGAGAGAGATTTCGCGGCGATGATGATGGTGATGATGGCGACGACGACGACTCGGCTGTTTCTTGTTGTACGGGACGCAGGGAAACAACTGGCCTCGGCTGGGATATGATTGCTCCATCGAGTGTTACTCGTCGTTGCTCGGTAGTCGCACGGCTTAAAGTCGACCTTAAAGCTTGGGCTTTTCGCTTCTCATCCGTCCTTTTTAGCGGTGAGTTCCAGCCGGGTTTGTGTTCCTTTTTTTGCTGGGTTTTGTTTTGACAGAGAGAGAGAGAGAGAGGGCTAGAGCGGAGAGAGGCCTCCGTGCTGCCAGCCTGGGGTCCGCCCTCCATCTCATAACAACAACAAAAACACTACAAGCTAGCTCCCCGACCGCTACACACATACCGCGGATTTATTAGTGTGTAACACAAATGTAACCCTTACGGGTCCATTTGGTGACACATTTATTAAACTCGCAGGGGCTACAAATGGATTGAATTATATTAACATTTCCCCCTATTTAAAACCAACTCCAATTCACAATGAAGCGCAGTTATTGTTTCTAGCAGTGACCTGTTAGCTTAGCTTAACATATTAGCTAGTGTTATAGTTTGTTCTATGGCTGCAGATATTCATGTTATTGACGAATACACGGCCTGTAGACAGTTGAAATCATGTCAACATTGCCGACAGTGATGCATATATTGTTTCTGGCAGCGACCTGTTAGCGTAGCTTAACATATTAGCTAGTGTTTAGTTTGTTCTTATTGGCTGCCTGCAAATATCGTTACTTGACTAATTATAGATGGGTTGTAGAGAGAGTTTAAATCCAGTCAACATTGCTGATAATGATGCATATGCACAGCACGTTCCCTTCTTCTTAATACCATGTAATGCTACCGTTAGCTGACTGTTGTCAAATAAACTGTTAGGCCGATATACAGTTTATCAGAGCTCCACAGGAGCAGTTGATATTGCAATCCACTTCTTGGGAGGAATGGGTTTCCAGAAATAACTGTGTTTACAATATGAGAATGTGAACTTGCAGTCAATTTCTTTAGGTGCAGCTGCTAGTCCCGTTGCCGTCGTTATTTGACAGATGTTGAAGCCAACCAGCCCAGTTGCCAGGCAGTATACAGTTAAGGCTGTATCAAAAAATAAATCTGCCTTTTACAATCATCATTACTCGCCAAAATCTTCAGATTAGATAAAGTTAGATTTCCTGTCGCATGGTCGTATAACCTGCAGTCACGGGTCAGGAGTAACGTTAAGGCTCTAAGGGGCTTAGACCTCCAAGTGGAACTCTGAATAGTAGAGCTAGACTGAGCCGTGGCCATGGGTCATGAGCCCTCTGCGGTAAACATAGCCCGTGTGTGTGTGTGTGTGTGTGTGTCATAGATATGCTTTATCGGCCAACGCCAGGCAGTGTGATTGCGTCAGTAAAGTGAAGTCATGTTGGTGTCCTTCCGTGGCTACTCAGCAGTTCACACCAGACTCAACAACTGGGTAGGCTGTGCTGTAGGCTGTGCTGTACGATCAGCACCCGCGGGGTCCTTCCAGTGCAATGGCATTCTTTTTACCGGCTGCTGCTAAGTAAGCCCGTTGGCATGGCATCTTGCCCCCAGAGAGAAGGTGTGCGACGTCCTCCCAAGCCTCTCCATTGACTGACCCGCTGAGATCAGGTTTCAGTTTCTGCTAGAGTCGCTGACCTTTACAACTATTTGTTGGCCTGCATCATGCTGAGAGGTCTGATAATGTGATGAAGGAAATTAATTTGGAGGTTCATTAAATCATTAACGCTTAATTTATTACAGGGGTTTTTAATGGAATGGTCAATAGTGGACCCCGTGGGAGATATTTCAAACGGTGGTATGCAGGGTGGGAATAGTCGGCTGTGTTTTGTCTTTTCATCCACCCAATTAGCAGTTTCCCAGCAATCGCTTGTTTAATATTAAAACAACTATGATCTCTGGTGAAATAAATACATATATTTGTAAAGCTACTGTTGTTCTGGTCCCCTGATCTTTCCTATATGCACACTGTGCCCTCTTAAAGACTGTTGGGTTCATTGGGTTCACACAGTACAGTTATATAAGCAGACTTCCTCCATCATGCGTGTGTGTGTGTGTGTGTGTGTGTGTGTGTGTGTGTGTGTGTGTGTGTGTGTGTGTGTGTGTGTGTGTGTGTGTGTGTGTGTGTGTGTGTGTGTGTGTGTGTGTGTGTGTGTGTGTGTGTGTGTGTGTGTGTGTGTGTGTGCGTGTGTGTGCAGAAGACAGCTCACTCATAGAAATATAATGGATAATGAAAATGTATAAAATTGTTATTAATCCCCCCCCCCCCCCCACTAATCTATATTACTGCCTATTTGTCTTTTTTTGTAACTATGGCTATCCTGAAGAGGCATAACAACTAAATTGGGGAGAAAAAATTGCGTAAAAAGCAAAATATACATTTTCAGGTCGGGATACCCATTTCATTAGTAGGAGAGAGAGAACACATACTGTACTTACAATGGGTAATATGACATTTATAACCCATCTGGAAATGTTATTCCTCTTTACTAAAGAGTTGGAGAGACAGGAAGACCCCTGTTGTTGAACAAACACTGTATAGCAATGATTGTTGTGAGAATATAGAGCTTTAACTTTTCGTTTTAACAAAAAAAATCTGATGTGGTAATAGTATAAAAAGTCTCGTTGGGGTTTCCTCAGAGAAATAGTAGACTTTTTGAAGCCCACTGTTAAACAGAAATTATGTGTTTTGAATAGTCTATTCTGTTCTGAAGGTAAAGGTTAGATGAGACCACAGTGATTGATTGAACCAGGGCCACTGGCTGGCTAGACTGTGTAGAGACAAACTGTCCAAAGACTTGGCTGGCTTCTTTCCATTCCACAAACGTGTTCAATTGGTATATCTCACCACACTTCTAAGTTTTCTGCAACCACTAGCACTGCTATATTTACAAATAAATGAAAAGGTCTGTTTGTTCATGTCTAGTCCATCTCATATATTTGCCTTCGTTTCCCACAGATTTCCATGTCCTCCTTCTGAGACGTTCAAACCGGGATCTTCGGGATAAGTCGACGTCTGTTACTTGTTTTCTGTGGTGAGTTCTAAACCCGGCAGACCCAGGATAGATCACTTTTTTTGTGTGCTGTCCTTTTGGTTTCGTCGTTTTGTGTGACGCAAGAAATCGCCCTCTCACATGCCACACAGTATGATGCAGGGTGAAAAAAATAAATATATATATACTGTATACAGTAATTGTATCGTTAGCGTTATCAGGAGCTACTGACCTACTTGGAGGCGGAGCAGTCCCCACAACAATATTTACGATTCTGTGCCAATCGGTACATAACTCGAACGGCGCTGAGTAGGCACAGGCGAACGTCACACCGTTCAGGACGGCAACTCGGTCGCTTTAGCTCCCTCGGTGGTCCTTCACGGGGTGACAGTTCGCCTGTGACTGCGCGCCTCCGCCATGGTCCGAAACCAAAACCGAAACTGAACTATTTAAGTCATCTCCGTTGGTAGGTCAGTATGTCTTGATAACACCCAATGAATGGTCTGATAAATCGCGGGTAGGTCAGTATGTCGCCTATTTCGCCCATTCAAAGGTCTAATAAGAGGTGATAATGTCCCATTCAATGCATTGATAGCATCCGAATCAGGTGGGGGTGTCACAAATTGATTTAATACCAGTTTCTCAATAAGTAGCTTACATGAATAATAACAATTACGGTCATGGACTATACTGCTGTTTTGAATCAGGAATCAGGAAACGACATGAACAGTAAAGATTTTCATACAGAAGGCTTTGGTAAGCTGCTTGCTCCATTATGGTATTTTTTAGACGGCCCCTAGTAATTCATTTTCAATGAGAGGTGAGCGAGCAGGTACCGTCTGTTGCGATCAGCATGCTGTGCCAGCGCTAGAGTTGAATGGCCTTGTCGGTCTGACTCTGACCGAATCCCTAAAGATATTAGGCTACGCTAGTACGCATACGCAACAGTCAGTACCACCAGCTGTGTCATCTTTGAAATGTTTTCTCTTTTTTCCCTTGGATGCATGCAGGATGAACCTGCTTGTCATTTTGATGCTCATAATTGAATGTCTTTTTCAATCCATTTTCAAATAAGGATTGAAATCGTGACAAATAAGGTTTGAAAAAGTGACAGCCCTAAAAATGACGCACACACACACACACACACACACACACACACACACAGTGACTATACGCCTTCCTCAAGGCTAGATGTATGTCCTTACATGCCTCATACTATGTGATGCAGGGTGAAAGAGTATGTACATGTATATGCCCTCCTCAAGGCTAGAAGGGCTAGAGTCCTCACATGCCTCACACTTTATGATGCCTTGTGGCAGATAGATATCTATCTATATAGATATACTGTATATCTATATATAGATGGGTAGATAGATATACCATCGTACACACACTCACACTCACACACAGTATATGCCCCTTCAAGACTAGTGTCTTAACATGTCTCATACTAGCTAGATGCAGGGTGAATTCATATATGCCTTAAAGGGGCTATTGCCTCTACTGTGACATTTTATGTGGGATTTGTTTGTTATTGGCCGTTTTAAGAACATTTGCCAGAATTGCCACCCAATATCTAACCATGCTAACCAGTTAACGACTGCTCGTTATGGCTGCTTCTGAGGAAATACGAGCCGTTTGTGTACATACAGTATATGCCACGTGGTTGCCTGACCTCAAACTCAAGTCAGTCCCTGATAAAACAGTTTGAATACACTTGGGGTGTATACTTGAAGATTATTTTCTAACCTTGATTTTACAGAATTATAGGTACAACCTGCGGGGTTCAACCATGGGTTCGCGGGGCGGGTTGGGTTCCGTGGCGGGGTGGGTCATGAAAAAACCCGACCCGCGCATCACTAGAAGCTACACTGAGAGTTGCACCACACATATTAGGTGACACAATCCTGCTAGCTGCTAATATGTTGCTCTCACAATATCTAAAAGCCTGAGTGTTCATTTAACTCTGAAAATGTCAATTTATTGTCCACTTGGTGTTCCCCCTGTCTGACTGTTTGAGTCCAAATACAAAGCGGGGGTTGAAGCGTAGTAGATAGAATAGATGGAGAGAGAGAGATCTGCCTTTTCACTTCAAGTCCTGAATGTCATTTAAAAATAATGTGGTCACCAGCTAAATGTGTTAGTGAGGTTTTCTCTGCACACACTCTGGTCAGGCAGTAGATGAAAAGTCTAGTAACATACATTTGTATTTGTTTATTATATACTTGTTTTTACATAAAAGCAAGCACTAGGCTAGCACGTGCTGTACAACAATTTTTTTGCGCTGATTGAACCCCTGGCAATCATCACCACTAAGCTACAGTATTTTCAGAGTAAATATTCATAGGCTTACACTCTGCAAATTGGCTGTTTTGTAACATCCAAAAACATGACTCATTTCTTGAGATAAGTGTTAGATAAAAAGCAGCTGTTTCAGTCCAAGATAAGTATTGGTTTTATATATCAAAAGTAATCATTTTGACATTGATACTCTCCACAACTGTGCAAGGGGCAAACTGCATTTTCTGTCCTAGCTTGGCTTGGAAACGGTGGCTAAAATCACCTTTGCCAATACTTCACCTTTTTTGGCACAGTAGGTTTTAGGGCTGGGCAATTAACCGAAAATATATCGAAACCGAAATATTGAACCTCTAATCGACTTAATTGTTGGATAATCGATAAATCAAGAAGCAGGTTTTTTTGTGATTTTAATTTGATTTATTTTATATTAATGAATCGATATGAAAAAATTCAAATAGTTTTGTTATAATCTACTAAACTTCAGACATGAATAGTGGCGTGCAAAAACAGTGACAATAGCCAATAGCTTTACAATCATGTTGTTGAGACTGCATAGAATCCCATAGAATGAGAAGAGGAGGCACTCCTCAGAGCATGGCCTTTGGCCGAAAATGCATCGGCTGGGAGTTTAACACATTAAGAGAGAGAGCCTGCTCTTCTCGTTTTATGGGATTTCTATTACTCTATTATTTCTATTACTTTTTCCCCCATCCAACTGAACCCTGGCAAATGCACTTAAGTGCTCCTTTTGAGTGTTAGATGGCATTTAGCTCAATTCATAATATATTTATTGTCCTTTTTAAGGGCAGTTCAGTTTGCTGACCAGGTCCACAAAAGAGCATATAAACATGACTTGATAAGACTGGACATGGGGCTAGTAGCTCAGTACAATAAAGATAAAATACTGTATGCTTAGCTGTGCTATCAGGTTGAAAATACAAAGCTCTCATTCATGCATTTCATGTGCAAATGTAGGAAGATCATTGCAGTGGGGAATGAAGTAGATGATTGCCGTTTTATGTAATTATTAAGCATGGAGTGAGGAGCAGATAATGACACAAAGATGCAATTTATAATTTACATGTTTCATATCAATCGGTGACATTTCTCCCCATCTCTCTCTCTCCTCTGCAGACTGAGGGCCCGGAGAGGAAAGCCCGACACTTCCTTCCTGGGAGACCCACACTCCTTACAGGGGCCATGGTAAAATCCATTCTCATCATGCATTCTCTCTAGACTAGAGCATGGTTTCTCACACCAGATACATAACACTTTACAGAAGGAAACAAATATTCCATTTGTATCTTCATATATTGGTGCTCACTATAGGACAGTACCATTTCTGTCTACCTGCTATCTAATCCCAATAGAAAGTCTTCTACACATTCTTAGTTTACCAATTTATTGTGAATGAAAACTTAATAAGAAGTTAGCAAAGTGACTATAAATGGCCTCTTCAAATCCATGTGAGGAAGGAAGGCTTGTGGTCCATGGACCCCACTTTGAGAGCTGCACCTCTATAGAATAACTGTCCTGTGTCGTGTGTTGCAGTCTGCACAATCGGAAACTGTTCATTGATTTTTGACTTGTTAATCAGCTGTGCTCACAGGGAGGCAGACAATTGTTACAGCAGACAGGCCACGACGGTGTCAAAGTCCCACCCTGTCTGCTGCCTCAGCAGAGCAGCTTTCACTTTTCACTGCAGAGACATTTCACTTTTGCAATCATTCAGAAAAGAAACATTGGAATCAAATCACAACAATCATTACTGTTATTTCCAAATTGCAATATATCAATTTATTTTAAGTACAGTGTGAATTCTAAAGAAGTATTTCCAGTTCTGTGCCTAATCCAGTGCCTTCCGTTAAGTTATATTTCTATTCAAACTGAACAAATCCTCTAACAATTAGCATTTTATTTGGTAGAAACAGGCTTTCTACAGAAAATGTGTTTGCGGTGCAGGCACAACACACAGTGGGAATGTTTTTTTTTTGGGGGTCAATGTCATGCAGCCCTAATGTTATTTAAGGACGTGAGCACTGAAGGCAGATACGACGTGAGCACTGAAGGCAGAAGGTCATGTGTGTGTGTGACAGTTCCTCTTCCTCTCCCTGCCCCCTGGCTGGCCCCATCACCCTGCTCTGCTGCTCCAACCATAGCCATGGTGCGTGTCAGCTTGGCTCGCAGACAACACTGGGTCATGCTGAGCCAGCAGGATACACTGGCCCTGTCCCATTATCTGCCATCTCTGTGGACCACCCTAATCTCCCTCTGTCCAGCCACTAGTCGCCCAGGCTCTGAATAAACTCTTAGTCACTCTCTGATAATGCTGTGATGTAATGGATTTTTGTATTTCTTAAATTTTCTTACCACTGTGAAAAAGCAACGTGTCCCGGTGGTTGACCCCCCCCCCCCTTCTAAATTAAGGGTTATCGACATCAGCTGTAACCCACGTCTTTTTAGAACGGCGCTACTGGTTAGACTACAGGATAAATAATTGATCATATCTTCAGCCTGCTGTATTTTAATTTGAAACCAAGGGGTTTGTTGTATGTTGTCTTGATTTTATGCGCCATGAGCTCATTCAAAAGTGTAGTTATTCCCAACACAACAGCTCAAAGAAAATACTCCAGGACAGCAAAGAGGACAACTTATAAGCATAACATTTTAAAATCCTTACGATCTTACAAGAAAATAACAAGTAAAAATAACTGGAGATTTGATGGCATAAAGTGATGTTTTTTGTGACAGTGCCGTCACAATGCCATCTTTGCAAGTTGCAACATGAGTACAGTCAGTACACCCTCGCGCAAAGCTGAAGTGACATAATGTTCATCTTTCTTTTGAACGTAAGATGAAAGCCAGTGATAACTAAACAATGATTATTGTGTGTATGGTGAGTTATATTTCATTGTTAGAGGAGTGCAATTCTTTGTTGTTGTTGCTGTAATTCGATTTATTCTGAGTGTAAATAGATTACTAAACTAGAGGTGGCTCACAGAGGCCCCTCAACATGCGATTTCAATTTGGGGTTGATTTGATGTTGTGTTCATGATACTACATGGTGTTTTTTGTAAGAATTAGGTCCCTCCCTCTGATTTCTGAGGCCAATTACAGGCAACAGTATGGAATATCAAAACCCTGTTTGACGGTCATTGTCACATAACTCATTATAAGATCATTTATACATTGGTGTGTGTGTGTGTGTGTGTGTGTGTGCAACAAATGGTGACATTTGGAGCATTTGTGGCACCCCATATAGGTCTAAGTGAAATCACTTTTGGCACTGCATTGTTAGAGGCCCCTCAATGTGTGATTGAAATTTGTTTGGCATTCCTCGATTTTGAATCGGAAAAAAAAGTTTTTTAATTGAGAATAATTTTTAATCGAAAAAATATCGTTTCTGAATCGGAAAAAAAACATTTTGGAATCGAGAATCGTTTGTTTGGAATAAATCGGAATCGTGACCCCATGAATCGGAATCGAATCGTGAGATAGCAGAAGATTCACAGCCCTACTGGTATGAGGTATTGGAAAAATATGTGGTAGATTGTCGTCCTTGGCCTACTGGAGTGTGCATTCAAAGCTGGATGCCGATCGGTGTAGCAGTTTGCAACATCAGCTGCGCACAGATACACACACACACACACACACACACACACACACACACACACACACACACACACACACACACACACACACACACACACACACACACACAGGGCAAAAACATAATCTTCAACTCCCAGCCTTCTGGCCTGGCGGAGATGAATATTTGTGTGTTTTTTGAGGACTGCGTCCTCACAGGCACCTAATTGGGCCTCACAGACTAGGCAGGGCAGGATTACTGTAGTAGACTGAAGCACACACAATAGATCTCAGTGTGGGTGGAGAGGGCAATCACACAAATAAATACATGTAACACTACCAACCAAGTTGGACTTAAATACAGCTTTCTGCTATAGTAGGCAGTTATGAAATTCCATTTCCATTCAAATCCATTTCTAAAGATTGTGAAATCCACTTGCACGTCGTTAGTGGCATGGAACATCTGGCTGGTGAAAGAGAACGTGTAAAGGCTAGTTGCTTCAGTGGTGTTGCTCAGTGGCTGACAGTGGGAGATTGTGGTTACACTGGGCGGCTCCCCAGTGTGAATGTGGGTGGCTGTGTGAGTGTGAAGAAGCATGCATGCCCAGCGTGCATTCCCTGAGGAAATGCCCAGCGTGCATTCCCTGAGGAAGTGCATAGCAATATGAAATGTGGAAACCAAATTGTATAAAGATTTTTGTTGAAAACCTTGTAATGTAACCTAGTTATTAAGAGCTGGAATTTTCTTTTATCCCACTTGCTGTTGACCGTAACAGTGTAACAATCTCTGGCCCATGCCACCAATTTAACCTTGTTTTAAAGGACATCTTAAGTTTTTTTTGCCTTTGGTCGATTGTTAGGATTGTTAGGATGGGTTTTCTAACAATGCTGCAACCAACATTTCCCATTTGAGAAAAAAATACCATATTAAAGCTGGTGGCCATCATTTTCCCACCGCCAAATATAAAGTAAAAACAAAATATCCGCCATGTCAATATGGTCGTGACTTGAAGTTGAGACTTGTCTTCATGTCTGTCTTTGTAGGAGGAGGAGGGGCAGCAGAGCCTGGAGTGTATCCAGGCCAATCAGATCTTCCCCAAGAAGTCCCCGGTCCTGGAAGAGGAAAACATGCAGGTTGAAAACATAATATGATTGATTGACTGCTTGATTTAGGATTAATTGTGTGCAATCAATCATATTATGCTATGATAATTTTTTCCCCATTGTTTGTACTGGAAAGCCAGCTGGAGCTGAAAATGATCAAGATGTTAATATTAGATGCCCAAAAAGAAGTGTAATAAACTAAATGTGTTGATCATCAAGACTAATAATTGTTAAACGACTTTGATCTCATCTAGCGTAATCAGTGTTGTCATTTCCTTTTCGTAAGCCTGAACCTCTAGTGTCGCCCTGACTACTTGTGCTGTAAAACTTGGCTAACTTTGCAGTTATGGGTCAATATGTGGGTGTGGTGTCTCTTCAGTTGATTAGCTTAGAGTATATAACCTCTAAGACCAGGTCTGAGCTCTATACACGTTAATTTCAGTCACTGCCTCGAATGGGAATCAATTCTAAGTGGAGTGCCCTGCCTAATCTCCATAAAATAAAATAAAAATACATTTTGGAACGGGAAGTTTGTCCTATCAGCCCTAATAATAAATAAGTAAAATTGATGCCAGTTATTTGCATTTTCCATTTACAGTTTGATGTTATATTTCCCTTTTCTGTATTCCTTCCCCCTATACCGTTGCTTCATTCTCATTGTATATAAAGGCATGGATGGATGTGTGCCCTTTGAAATGTTCTTTCTGTCTGCTGTGTTACGTAGGTGCCCTTTCCTGAGCTGCATGGAGAGTTCACAGAATATGTGGGAAGGGCAGAGGATGCCATCATCGCTATGTCCAGCTATCGCTTACACATCAAGTTCAAAGAATCCATTGTCAATGTAAGTTGTCAGAGAAAAGGTATTTTAACTCGACTCATTAATGTATAGGATGAACTGAAGGAATTACACCACCAGCTGTCAGCCAAATATTGGTAAATTTGATCTCCTCCACTTGGTTTTTAAGAGAAGACATCTTGAAGAGCTGTTCTGCTGAAAATGTGGAGTTCTCATGCAACGGGTGAATGTGGCTGGTGAATTTAGCCACAATTCCCTTTAGACAATTTACCTGACCTGGTGCATGGACGTATTCATCATCATAACCTTTATTTCAGCTCGGAGTACAGTTGAGGGGCAGGCCCTCATTTTCAATGTAGCCGAGATTATTATTATATATATATATTATGAAGGGACAGGGCTGGAACCAGGATCAAAGTGACCTTCCTGTATGGAGAGGGTGCAGGGCATTCACAGCTGGACATGCTGATAGTTAAAGGCATGACCGTGTTCATCAGTCTGTTCTTCTTTGCATTTTTAGTTGCTTTTTAAAAGACGAGTTGCTGGTCTGCCTTTTTTCCCCCACTTACCGTTGCTATGGTTGCAGTAGTTCCGCTGGGGATAGAGGAGAGTCACGACCTCCCCCCCTTCTCACTGTGTCAAAAAGAGGGTGGCTTTGTTATCCACCACGTCTGGTCACTCTGAAAAACCTTCTCTTTCATCACAACGTGTTCTCAGTCAGTAGAGTGTATTTCCCCTTTTCACAAGAAAGGCGGCTATTTCATTTACCTCTGAGTCGCACTGTTGCAGAGTTTCCCTCTGAGTCGCACTGTTACCGCGTAGTTTGGTGTTGTGATATTTTGTGTGATCTATAAGTAGCAAACATTGACTTAGAGGCTGAAGCATCAGTTTTTGTTATTATGCTTCTCTTAAAACTCTGCCAGAGTAATAGTGTAAGAGTGTGCCACTGCTGCCAGCAAAAACTGTGATTTTACTGTACCTTTGAAAAATCATGGAATATTATCCTTGAGCGCCGTCCTCATGGACATCAGCTCATTGCACGCACGGGGTCGTCGTAGTAGAGGGGGGGAAAGATTGTCTGGTCGTGATCCTCCATTCAAGAACTATGGCCGTTTCAATGAGGCTTGTTTAGCCGTAAAGCAGGCGGAACGGACATCTCGCAGTAAACCCTTCCCTAACAGGAAGTAAACAAGCTTTTATTTTTTTAAATGACGTCATTTCCGGGTCTGTCATCATCAGGTGGTGAAAGCATCATCCATAGGATAGGTAACAGCGCCATCTAGTGGAAAACCACTGAAAACAAAAACTCGTCCAAACTCGTCGTTGGCAGGCTGGGGAATTCGACGTGTTAAAAAAAAACTTTGGTAATTTTATCGTCTACTCAGGCTTTTGTGAGCCCCCCAGACCGCTTTTAAGTTGCTTGATTCAGTATTTAGTATTTAGATTTGATAATCATTTTATCAGACACGCCCCCTTCCTATACAAACCCATTATAACTTCAAACTCCATTTTTACATGTTTACATGTTAAAAATTGAGTTTGAAGTTATAATGGGTTTGTATAGGAAGGGGGCGTGTCTGATAAAATGAATATCAAATATCTAAATACTGAATCAAGCAACTTAAAAACGGTCTGGGGGGCTCACAAAAGCCTGAGTAGACGATAAAATGACCAAAAGTTTTTTTGAAAGTGAAATATCCCTTTAACGCGTTCATGGCAGGGCAAAGAGTCAATACTCATTTCTAGAGTCTGACTTAGGGCAACTTTTGGAGAATGGAAACCCTCTTCTTGTGGGAATTACAGACCACTTGGCAGTAGGTACTAAATTGTGTGTAGAGCACATCAAACATGAGTAACCTTTAAGTTATGGCACGCAGTTAGGATACATGTTTTCATTAATATGCGTACAGGCCCAAAAGTCCTCCTCGCATTGAATGCTCAACAAGCTAGATCTTAAAGTGTATTTCTATTTTCTGCTAGTTGCACATGACACGCACAGCTGTCATGTGCTGTCAGCAGGTCACGTGTTACCAGGGTTAATTGGACCTGAATGAGGCCCTAGTTCTAGGCTTTATTCACATCAAACAGAAACAGAGTCAGTGTTCTCCTCACACATTTCATGATGACATGGTGAAGCGTTTGCATCACATGGCAGCAGTTTTGGTGCTCAGCAATCTGCCAGAGGGTGTGGGAGGAGAGAGAGAGGATGAGAGATAGAAAAGTGTGTGTGTGTGTGTGTGTGTGTATGTGTATGTGTGTGCTATTGAGGGCGTGTTAGAGAATGTGGATAGGGCAGGACGAGCATCGAAGCCCTGTTAACAAGCAGCCCAGGAATTTTGGCAGCAGCTAGATCAGGGATGTAGATTAGAGTATGAATTAAAACTTCCGCGGGATGTAAGAACGCCAGGAATGTGTGTGTGTGTGTGTGTGTGTGTGTTTAGTCAGCAGCAGCAAGCCCAGTCACACAGTCATGCCCAGTTTTAACGTAGCACATTTATGTGCTCCCTAGTTAAAGAGATCTTGTATCTCAAAGGGATTTCACATCTGTATAAATAAAGGTCAAGTAAAATGTTGTAATTGTTCCTTCTGTTTTTGTTTTTCGGATAGCAAAATTGTTGTTGTGAGGTGTCAGTAAGTACCTAGCGTCTTTGCACAGCGTGGGGTGGTTAACAGCGTGTGTGTGTTTGTGGCCATCTTGTTAACCTGCTGATGAGTAGAGCAGTAGAAGTGTGCACTCCCCAACCCGAGGTAAATGAGCTGGATAAAAGACTTGAAACACGAAAGCAAAAATGCACCCACACAACACAAGGTGCTATCTCTATATACATTATTGTAACAGCTGGACAGGCTCACAAGAAAATTACTCAAGAGATACCTTGTTGGTCAAGTCGTTGCAATAAAGTTTTGTAAGCTTAAATCCAGTTTGCGTAGAATTGTTTTCACCCTTTTGTGTTTCAACGTGCTGATGACAGCCTGTGCATCTTGCATGGCTTTGGACTGTGTGTCAAGAACTGCTTTTATTAGCTAGCGTTAGTTAGCGGGGCTTAGTAAAAGTAGTCTTGCTATTTCCCTGCAGTATTCAAAATATGCTCACGAGTCGTAAGCACATTGCCGGTCAGTACTTTGGATAGAATTTGCCTAGAAAATATCATTAACATGATAATACAGATTAACTCTACCGGATCCTGTGTTTAGTGTTTGTTTTTAGGAACAGATAATCTTATGTTTATTGAGTGTTCAGGGAGATGCTGAGTTACATAACCTTCCATGGAAATGCCCAGTTTGCCTTCACAAGTAACCTGTATGACTGGTTTGCATCTACCAATTGTTGGCAGCATGATGCAAACTGTGCTATTGAGGTCATGTTGGAAAAGCATTACATACTGATTCTTGGCATGATGGTGATTTGCAGTGCATCTTTCAGTTTCAAGTACATCAAGAATAGACCACTACTAACTTGCGTTTGTGGTTATGGGTTTCATGCTGCCTGGACAAACTGCATGCATTTGGCTGGTTGTTGATACATTTGCAGCCTAGTTGTTTTCAGGTGTCCCTCTGCAAGGGAGGATATTAAGCACATGTTAAAACGTATGGCATGTAGCCACATTTAGCAGCTTACAAGCAAGCAGGTAAATTGCTTGGTGATTTACTTAAGTATACCTCGATAGGATAAGCACACGTGGACAGGCTGTTGTAGGGCTTAAACCAGTGAATTTCTGTTACAGTCTATATACTGTATTATCCAGTATCCACCAATCTGCACCCGTGACACCTGTATGTTTCATCCGTGTAAAGGAAAAAGTTTGCCTGCTGACTTGGGTCTCTATATCAGGAAAAAGTTGGCCTGCTGACTTGGGTCTCTATATCAGACTGTGACTTTAAGTTGATCTCTGTTCTTTTCTTGTACTCCCAGGTACCTCTTCAGCTCATAGAGAGCGCAGAGTGTCGTGATATGTTCCAGCTCCATGTCACCTGCAAGGACTGTAAAGTTGTCAGGTAGGATCAGTGAGAGAAATTATGTACTGTACATACTGTGTGTGTGTGTGTGTGTGTGTGTTGTGTGTGTGTGTGTGTGTGTGTGTGTGTGTGTGTGTGTGTGTGTGTGTGTGTGTGTGTGTGTGTGTGTGTGTGTGTGTGTGTGTGTGTGTGTGTGTGTGTGTGTGTGTGTGTGTGTGTGTGTGTGTGTGTGTGTGTGTGTGTGTGTGTGTGTGTGTGTGTGTGTGTGTGTGTGTGTGTGTGTGTAAATAAATATAAATCTATATAAATAAAGTCGCTTGTCTATCTGTGATGGCCGGACGACAGACAGCCACAAACCTGAACAACCTGATGGATGGATGCATTGCATTGCAATGCGTTATCATTATGACCTAGCTCCCCCTCCAGGGGTAGTTCTGGTTATAAAGGAAATGAAAACCAACAACAATTACAAAACTTCAGAGGTTCTGGAAAGTTTCAGGTTATCGAGGATTCTGGGTTACTCATCGTAGTCGAAAAGAGCCATACGTTTATCACATACCCAGCCTTATTTGCCCCCAGGTGAGGGCAGTTAAAAAGGACAGAGGGCAATATGTCAAAGCAATTCCAGGGTTGATAATGGTTGTCAGCCCCAAGGCTGACACACAGGACAGATGGATAGGGGTAGAGAGCTACATCTAAGCTTCAAGAGTAAAAAGGTAAGCTAAAGTGTCACTGTGTGCTGAACTGTCCCATGAGTGTCTTTGCTGCAGAAGGTACTACTCGGCATGTCATGCTTTCCTTAAACATACATCTTTGCAGATACGAATTTGGCATATTTGAACTTAACCCATTAAGACCTGGAACGCATCTGTGTCACTTTAGATTTCTTTGGCTATTCAAAAATAGCAGATATACAAGCTCATAGTGCGGCACCGAGTGCCGCGCTATGAGCTTGTAGATCTGCTATTTTTGAAAAATGTTTAGATTTTTTTCAAAAAACTGTTAGGATTTGGAAGAGAAAAAAAAAATCGCCTCAGGTCTTAATGGGTTAAATTGCTGATAGACATTTTACAAGTGTGTTCAGCCCTACTGCTAATGATTTTATTCTTGCAAACGTTTTGATGACAACCTTTTGTGTGACTTCCTCTTCGACCCAGGTGTCAGTTCCCCACCTTTGAGCAGTGTCAGGAGTGGCTGAAGCGCCTGTCACCCGTAGTGCGCCCTCCCTCTCGTCTGGAGGACCTCTTCTCTTTTGCTTTCCATGCCTACTGCATGGAGGAGTATGCTGGGGAGAAGGAGCAGCATGGAGAACTGTGTAGACCAGGTGCACTGCCTTATCTCTCTCTCTCCGTCACCCCCCTTATCTTATGATCTCACCCTGCCTTTTTTTTTCTCTCTCTGTGTCAGTCTGTCTGTATCAGTCTGTATCTCTACCTCCCTCCATCTCGGCCTATGTTTCCTTTCCGTCTTGGTCACCCCACCCCCGCTCCCGCCCCCGTCCCCCACACCCTTGCAAGTCCTCAGATAACCTTGCTCTGCTTTGGTCTTATCCATCATCTCCTCTGCGCTGCAGGCGAACACGTGACCTCCTGGTTCAAGAACGAGGTGGAGAGGATGGGCTTCGACACCCAAAACGCCTGGAGGATTTCAGACATCAACAGCAAGTTCAGGTATTAGCCCATGTCTTCAATCAGCGCTCGTCCGTCTGTCCCCCCTATCCTATCCCGCTGCACTGATTACGCGCACTCACTCCCCGGCTAGGAGAGTGATCCCCGGCCCCTGTGTTTTTGCTGGCACACAGCACAGGGTCAGACAGTGTGTGTGTTAAGACAGTGGGTGGTTGTTTGTATTGTGCTCTGCCGGTTCTGAGCCCTGTAGAGATAAGGGCCCAGCCCAGGATTAGGTGTCCGTGGACAGAGGCCTCGTGAAGGCATCACACAGCCTTGTGGCCTTCGCTTACTCTCCACCCAGTTTGTTCTCTTTCACTTCCCTGTTTCTCTTTTTTTTAACCTTCCTTCCTTCCCTATCTTTCTCTGTGACCCCTCCACCCCCCCTTGGCTCTGCCAGGCTATGTTCCAGCTATCCTCAGCAGCTCCTAGTGCCAGCGTGGATCACTGACAAGGAGCTGGAGAATGTGGCTGCCTTCCGCTCCTGGAAGAGATTCCCTGCTGTGGTTTACAGGTCTGTCTGTGTTTTGTCTCTCCCCTTCAGCTGTTATGACCTTGGCTTTGGGTGAAGATCTTCATACCAAAATGTGTTATTATTCATTATTGGCATAAAGAAGAAATCATTACCTTAAACTTAAATGGGAAAACAATAATAAAAAGAAACCCTGTAGTTTTATTTTAAACCTTAAAGAGAGCATCACTTGTAGTGATGCACGGGTCGGGTTCTTTTTCAAGATCCGATCTACCAAACTGCTAAATAATACAATAAAATCGTGGCGAAAAGTCATAAATTGTCCTAAGTCCTAAATTATGGATGTTAGTAGTCACTAAGAATGACCAAAGTCAAAGCAGAGTGCCTGCTTGACCCTGGTAAGTGACGGAAAAATAGGCTGTAGGCAGGCTATTTCAATATTGATAAACTTGCGGGTCCCGCAGGTTTCAGATAGATCCACACATCACTATCAGTGAGTGTCCTCCATTACTAAATAGTGAATTCCTTAAAATGTGGATTAAACTCTTCTAAAAGTTGTTTACCACTATAATACACTACACGGCAACAGAAGGGTTCCCAGCACTGTGGAGGGCTTTCTGTTACTAGGGAAGGAATGTAACCTTTAGGCCATATCATACAGACCTAACCCACATCTAAGTGTGTTGCCATAGCATCAGGCCCCATAAGCAACAAAACTATACTTTCATTCTGGAATTACATTTCAACTCTGATGTAAACTCCCTGCAGACATTAGAGACTGTTGTCGCTGACTGTCTCATGGCCTCTCTCTCTCTCTCTCTCTCCTCCAGGCACCAGAGCACGGGAGCAGTGATCGCCCGTTGTGGCCAACCCGAGGTGAGCTGGTGGGGCTGGAGGAACGCCGACGACGAGCACCTGGTTCAGTCCATCGCCAAGGCCTGCGCCGTGGACGGCAGCTCCCGCAAACACCTGACCAATGGTACCAATGGTACCAACGGTACCAATGGTACCTACATCAATGGCACTGAGCTGCCTGACACAGATTTTGGTGAGTGTCTGACTCACACATGCTTACTTATAGTATACACATATGCATTAAAGCAATGCCACTACATAATATGGGCAGTTATTTTCTTTTAAGTGCTTCCTCTCACATATGTACATCCTATATACATATGTACCGGTACATGCAAAATCCAAATTGCACAGACATGCCTGATACTGTTTGCATTCTAATAATAATAATAATACCTGGTATTTATATAGCGCTTTTCTGAATACCCAAAGTCGCTTTACATGTTAACTAAGAAGAGCAAAATAAAACAAAACAACTTTAATAAGACAATACAGAGAATAAAAAGTTAAAAAGGCTGCAGGAGGCCAGGGAATAAAACAAAAGTTGAATGGCAGTTGAAAAGGTGGTAGGAGATCAAAAGGTGGTAGGAAATCAAAAGGTGGTAGGAGATTCTCTCTCTCACACACACACACACACACACACACACACACACACACACACACACACACACACACACACACACACACACACACACACACACACACACACACACACACACACTACATAAAGGTGCATACTAAACCAGCGGCACTGACAGGCTCATGCTCACCCATTGTGTCACAACATGCACCTACCAACACATCATGTACACAATACTTCCTGCTGAAGACAAGCCTGTGCATTGACACAGAGTAGACACATATTTTCAGCCGAAGTCTTGCTATCTGCTTAGAGTTGCAGCAGACACTGTTCAGCAATGTAACCTGTCAGGGCCTGTCTGATAGAGAGCTGTTGTCAGAGGGAGCAGGCTCAAAAACAAACGGGGAGAAGATAAAAACATCTGCACACTGTTTTTAAGCGCCCAAAAAGTTTTTGGAGCTTAAAAACTGTGTGTGGATGTTTTTATCTTCTCCTTGATGTCCAGCACCTGGCCTAAATACAAGATGTGCACACAATCTTCTCTCAAAAACACACAGGCACACACACACACACACACACACACACACACACACGCACACGCACACGCACACGCACAGATACAGTATCATTCACAACATTCCATATGTCATGTGGAATCTCAAATGGATATTACAGACGTCTCATTTCCTTTCGCAATGTTTGATGTTGAAGGTCTCCAAGTCTCAAGTGCCATGTCTTTAATTCCATTCCAAATAGCCTAAATTATATATTAAAAACAATTCCTTTTAACCATCATTGTAACCCTTGTCTCTCTCCCTGTTGTCTTTTGTATTCCTTTATTGTTATCAGCAATGTTGATCTAGAAACTGAATTTACAACAGCTGTTGTAGCCTAAGATATAGAATGTGTAGAAGAACTGGTCTGGAGCATACGGTTAACACATCGACCGCCAGAGGTTAATCTCATAATGTACTCACCAGTGCCAAGGTGTTTTTGTTGTTTTTTTGTTTTTTTCATGTCGCCATAGATCTTGTTAAAATCCTTAAGATTGAGTTCTACACGGTCTGTTTACATCCGCGAGATCTCCCTGTATCTCCCAGTGAAGATCGCGTGTCAAACGGGGCATCCATGTTGTAGTTAGAGCGGATTACGTTAAACAGTGAAATGCGAGGAGAAAAAACTACAGGAAGAGAATTGAGTTTCAGTTTCGTCTGTAGAATGGGAGCGGGCGTGATCGTCAAAACCGGATCCCAAATAATTCTATTTCCGGTCATCAAACCGGAAACGGAAGTGGATCAAAAAAAATCCGAAAGTGAACCCGGAAGTGAATAGCGCGAAAAGACCGTGGACCGTAGGGCTACGGTCTCGGCGCTTAACAGTTGGATTTAACGGACCGTAGGACTACGTTCTTGGCGGTTAATGTGTTAATAGGACAATGTTTGTATAGGTACAATAAAGAATATACTGCATTTTGATGCATCCCACTTTGCAGTGTTTTCATCCTGCCACTGTTTTCTGTTCTAGAATCCTCCTTGACCCACAGCTCGGAGGTGGAGACGTTGGCCATTCAGCCCCACAAGTTGCTCATACTGGATGCCAGGTCGTATGCTGCGGCCGTGGCCAACAGGGCAAAGGGAGGAGGCTGCGAGTGCCCAGGTTGGTGCTTCTTAACTTGCGGGTTTGAACATGCACAGAATGATGTCAAATAGTGTTTTATTATTCTCCTGGAGAGGGAATGACAATTTATACTGTCTTACAACAGTGTCACTCACCAGAAATTATAACAATTTAATCCATTAAGACCGGCAAAGCATCTGTGTCATTTTAGATTTATTTGGCTATTCAAAAATAGCGGATATACAAGCTCATAGCGTGGCACCGAGTGCTGCGCTATGAGCTTGTAGATCTGCAATTTTTTGAAAAATCGTGAAAAGTTGTGCAAATCTTTGAATGTTTTTTATAGCGAACATTTTTAACTCCAATATTTGCTTCTGGAGATCCCTGGAACAAAATATTTTGAGATGGGGGTCCGCGGCCAAATACATATAATTTTGGGGGTCCTTGACATGAAAAAGATGGAGCACCACTGTTAGCAACATACTGTTAGCATTTAGAAAACATTTTTAGATATGTATTTAAAAGACCACAATGGAAACTCGCCGCTGGGCTTTATAGTGTTTTTATCCTTTTGTATTTGATGTGTGTAGTGTATATTTTTATGAATCGTACACTCATATTTCAAATAAATGTTTAAATCAATCAATCAAGCTAAGAGAGTAGCACGTCTTGCTCAATGCTTCTGAAAAGATGTGGGTGACTGAAACAACTACAGTACAAAGGTAGCGGTGCAGTGTTTCATTATGTTGATGTTTAAGCATAGTGAATCGCTTTCGTTTAAATCACCAGTGGAATGTCCTGTTGACCAGGACACTCGCATCCCTGATAAATACTAATGCATGCAAATTCCATTAGGATAACGGCTTCAACTAATGCTGTCTTCCTCCCTGGTCCAGAGTACTATCCTAACTGCGAGGTGGTGTTCATGGGCATGGCCAACATCCACTCCATCCGCAAGAGTTTCCAGTCCCTTCGTTTCCTCTGCACCCAGATGCCTGACCCAGCCAAGTGAGTGTCCTGCCCTCCAGCGGTGCCTCTTTTAGAGTTCTCAAATTCTGCCCGAACCCAACCCGACGTTTTCGGGCCGGGCCCGGTCCAAAATCTATGCCAATTAGTCGGGCCGGGCCGAGCCTCGGGTTCGGTGAAGAAAAGAAAAAAAATCTATTACCCCCAAAAAAGAAATTTCAACTGCCCCTAGTGGCCTAATGGGAAGGCCAACGGAAATGTTGGATGCAGCTCAAAATGAACTTTACACGGGTGTCTAGTTTGTCGCCGTCCGACCGTCCTAGCCTGTGTTATTAAAGGAAAACGGCGCTCGAAAATCGGTGAAAGTGGCCGTTTTAAAGATGTTTTGACCATTGTCTCTGGAACAGAAGTTCCAATCTGCTCAGTTCAAAGCTTGTTGGGTGCGTGACTTTGAGGACATTAAGCACATAATGACACCTTTTTCAGGTTTTTCTGGCCTAAAAGTATGGTAATTGTTAGGGCCGGGCCTTAATTTTAAGGCCTGTTCAGAACTCTAGCCTCTTCCAGCTAACTTATGACAGTGGTTCTCAAACGTTTTAATTTAAAGAGCCTCCAGCATTGGGCAACGGACCCCCATAACTCTGAGTGTGTACAAATGGTACCCAAAGTATCCATTTGGTTCCATTTGTACACTCTCAGAGTTGCATACCTCTTAGGGTCAATTTGGTTCCTAACTATCAATCATTTAGCTGGGGACCCCTTGGAACCACCTCAAGGACTCCTCGGGGTCCCCAGTCCCACTTTAAGAGCCACTGCCCTATGAGCCCAACTTTGAGTCATAACTGTACAACCTGGATGCATGATCCCAAACGCTCCAACCCATGGTTTTAGTAACTGTAACAATCACAATCAGCTGTGTTTTGGCCTCTGTTGTACATCTGTGCCCGATTTGGGAGGCTTGGCAAGGTCCCAGACTAAAAGGCATGTCTTTCCATTTGTACTGTACCAGATTCAATTGCACAATGATCTGTAATTGAATCTAAAAGCCCACCCTCAGATCAAAAGCTATTGAAAGCACTCTAAAATAATATAGACTGTAGCATCTCCAAGCAGTGGGTTAGCAGATAAAGTCAACGGGAGAATACTTGTGACTTGGAGCGTGCTCAAACATCCTGCTCCTTAATGCTTGATCTCATAATGAGATTGTGTCTTAGTGAAGAGACCGGGGCCTTTGTGAGTATGTGGTTGTGTGATCCAATAAATGTGTGTAAACTAGGATGTAGTGTACTATATGCACTGGCCTCATTTATAAACGGCCCTTACGCACACATTTTGTTCTTACAAACAAATCCGAGGGAAGTCAGGATTGATGAAAAGTTGATCTTTGTGGGGCGGCAGTGACAGTGGCTCAGGGGTAGAGTGGCCTGATGGGAACCATGAGGTTCCCAGTTCGATCCTGGGCTCCCCCAGAGTTTGTGTCGAAGTGTCCTTGAGCAAGATGCTGAACCCCTAATTGCTCCCGATGAACAGGTTGGTGCCTTGCATGGTTTCCTCCGCCATTGGTATATGAATGGGTGAATGTCACCCAATCTATGTAAAGCGCTTTGGATAAAAGAGCTATATAAATTCACCATTTACCATTTATTTTATTTACACAATGTCCTGTTATTGGTTAAGTTCATATGCATACACAGAAAACAATGTAAACCCTTCACCACGAGGTCATCTCCATTCCAGACACTCAAATATACACCGTACATATAAATAGATGCATTACACAATAGTGCTCTAGACCTAGATACATAAAATCAGTTAAACATTGACACGCAGTTCAAGAAGGACAAAGTACATAGGTGAACAAGGTCCCTTATGTTTTGGTCTGATTTAGTGCCTTCATTTTACAGCCTCATATTATGATGCCCAAAGAAGGTCTATGAACCAAAACCTTCCGTATAAAATAAAAAATCTGATTTTTGCACAGCTTTTATTGTTCATTTGACTGCCTCAAATTATAACATTTTATTTTCAGAAAGGGACATGCAACACACTTATGGTAGACAATACACAAACCATATAACCTGCACTAAGATTAACACATTTAAAAGGACACATGCGTAAGACACGTTAAAGAATGAGCACGTTAAAACACACACAGGTAAAGTGCAGAAAATGATCAAACACGTTTTGGATGGGTGTCTGTGCCCTACAGCTGGCTGTCTGCCCTGGAGAGCACCAAATGGTTGCAGCACATGTCCCTGCTGCTGAAGGCTGCTCTGCTGGTGGTCAACGCCGTGGACAGGGACCACAGACCTGTCCTGGTGCACTGCTCTGATGGATGGGACCGCACGCCTCAGATCGCTGCACTGTCCAAGCTCCTGCTGGACCCTTTCTACCGCACTATTGAGGTATTGACTGACTCATTCATTGTTTAGTGACAATGTTAGTTAGCTTTTTGATTACATTACATTTTTTTACTTTATTTTATGTTACACTTACTTAATTGTTTTATTGTCACATGTTTGCAATACAGCTGTTGCAATATTGCAGGCATTGGAATTCTTGTACTTCCTCAACATAGTGGATAAAATGATATAACAACAACAACAACATTGGTGTGTGATTTAGCATATAGCAATTCATACCAAGTGTAGCAGACCGAATGATTGGACGTATAACATACATATGCATATGTATGATACATAAATGCACAATAACAAAAATATTTCTGGACATATAACTACCACAACTAACCTGACATTTCTTTATATTTTGGTTTTGTAGATTATTCATTCACTGAGGCAGGTTCTGTCAAAGTAAAAAGTAATAATTTTCAGCAAATTAACCACTTTCAACCTGGCATCCCTATTTTGGGCATGTAATTACACAGTAGGTGAACATAAAACAAAATAGCCGATCTACGAGCTCACAACGCGTCGCATCGTCACACTTTGTGAGCTTGTAGATTGGATATTTTCACTATTCATCATATGATGATGTGTATATGTAGGCTATATAAGACTTAAGTGGTGAACTTGTGGTTCTGGCTGTGTCTGCAGGGTTTCCAGGTCTTGGTGGAGACTGAATGGCTAGACTTTGGCCATAAGTTTGCAGACCGCTGTGGCCATGGCGAGAACTCGGAGGACGTGAACGAGCGCTGCCCCGTCTTCCTACAGTGGTTGGACTCTGTTCACCAGCTGCAGAGACAGTTCCCTTGCTCCTTTGAGTTCAACGAGGCCTTCCTGGTGAGTGTTAACCCACTTTATCATATGAACACTGGAAAATGTCCTGGGAATCAGGTCGGGACATTGTCCAGTGTTGGCCGTTCACACATGTAGCATGCAACAGGAGAATGTACTCCGTTTGATAAGGTGAGGGGCGTTGTCTGGGTAGTAGACGCACATATTACTACTAGCTACTCCCACGTGAATATAACACAGGCACAGCCTGAGGGAGATGCGAGGATCAGAGGCAATATTTTTCAGAGAACGTTGGTCTCTAGCCTATATACAGCCAAGTGCGCACTGCAGAGGGAAGCGTGACAAGTGTCAGGTGTAGATCATTGTCTACAATTAGGCTACTGCAGTAGTAAAGAGACGTTTATGTTCGATCGGTGAATATTTCCAACTCGACCGCTAATTAAAAGTTTCACCCGTAGACAATAGAAGCGTCATCAACACGTCCACACGCTGAATATAAATTCACCGGACATTGGAGAATTACTGTGTGCGTCCATTCACACAGCGGTTTGAGCCAAAACGGACATTACCCGGACTTCTGTAACTAAAATCTGTTGCATGTCCGATCCTACTGAGCCGGAATGTTGCGGTCATACATACAGCCCCTCCGTTTGAATGGAAAAGTCCATAATACAGTGCATGACCCTCAGCAGTGAGAAATCAAACCGTTAGCCCACCCAGAAGTCTGTATCAGCTTAGAGGACCCAAAGTAGTGGAGTGTTTATTATGTTGGAGATTGGCACCAATGTTGGGCAACAATTCCATGTTTTGTGTTGATGTATTTGGCAAGGGAATGTTGCCTCTTTTCATTTTCATACCTGGGGTATCTTTCAAGCTCTTACATGTCTGTTTGTCTGTGTTTGTTTGTAGGTAAAACTGGTTCAGCACACCTACTCCTGTCTGTTTGGCACTTTCCTATGTAATGGTGGCAAGGAGAGGGAAGACCGCCATGTCCAAGAGAGGACGTGTTCTGTGTGGTCGCTGCTGCGACCAGCCAACCGCGCCTTGAAGAACATGCTTTACTCCACCCACTCCGAGACTGTACGTTCACACCATACATTCGAACAATGCTCGAATTCTCAGATACCACTGTTTCTATTACTAGTACTACCACCAGTACTGTGTTGATACCAAAACTAATACTTTGACTGCTGCAGCAATTACTAGGCTTCAATTGTATTGCACATTCTTAGACAAAGTCAAAAAGTGCTCTCTCAACAATGGTACAACAACAAATAAAAGTCAACAGGAAAAACAATAAAAATGTTAGACATTATCAGAATTAAAGGCAGAAGTGTAAACTAACAAAATGAGGCAAAGTAAAAGCAATGGGGATCATCTGTTAAAATGTTTTTCTTTTTAAAGAAGTAATTTTAAAGCTGACACTGATTTTGCCAGCTCCAGGCTTCAGGCATTTTTAGGGCGTTCCCAAAGCCTGAGGGCCCAGATGGTTTTAGACCCAATACTCAATGTGGGCAGGACCGTCACCTCTAGAGTGTTGTAATTCAAGTTTGTTTCGTTTTATGGTTGATTGTTATTGGAACTATACTCAAACTTGATTTATGACCCTTTTTGGTCACACATATTTGTGGCTGCTTAGTTTGTATTGTGCTACAGGCTAGTATTTCCTTCCTTTCACTTTCACATCCATTTATACTAGTATTCCAATAAATATATGATGTATGAAATATATTAATCTGAAAATCTATAATATTATAGTTTTTTTTATAATAGTTTTTTTAATTTAGCATTTCAGATCTAACCGACTGTACCAGTGTTGTTTTATTGCCCACCTGTAATTAAGCGCAGAATGTTATGGGCTTCTTCCTTTTTTATGAACTCTTTGTCCGTAAAAAGAACGAGGCTGATCACATCCCTGATAAAGCTCTTGGTTGTTGCAGGTGCTGCATCCGGTGTGCCACGTGCGTAACTTGATGCTGTGGACAGCCGTCTACCTGCCCAGCTCTTCCCCCACCACCCCCTCCGATGAATCGTGTGCACCCTACCCCGTGCCTGGTGCCAACCCCGAGGACGCACCCCTGGGCAGGTGAGCCTGGCACGCTGGCACCGAGCCCCCTCCTCCTCCTTCCTGATGTAAGATAAACCCAGATTGAGGGCCTCCTGACAGTCCAGAGGACCCTGGCATTGATCGTTTATATATTGTGCTTTGACTGAACCCACATCTTCCTCGCAGTCATGGATAATTTGAGACTGTTTTGTGTTCTGCTTATCTCATGATTCATGACCGTCATGGCATCATGAAAGAGGAACAGGGTGGCAATGGCAACTTGATGTTTTTTTGTCATGTCATGGTGACACTCTTTATGGTGATAGTTTGCTCTGTGTTTGCACAAACAGAGTTTCTGTATTATTTTGACCAGCATGTTAAGTGCTTCATTTATTTAAAAACGAGAGAAATAGATTTAAGGTCAGCCTTAAAGCGTGTTCTCGAGCAATTAAACGCCCCCGTCCCCATTCCCTGTGTCTCTTACTCCTGAGCACTCTGTAATGATTAACTGATTATGTGCATGGCTGCAGTTTGAATCAGGAGGCTTCACAGACACTGAACCATTGTATGATGATGAAAGCTCATTTCCATGTGCTAATCGACTCCATTCCTCTCCCCCCAACCCCCCCTTCCCCTCAAAGACGTCCGAAGACTCGGTCTTTCGACAACTTGCCCAGTGCATGTGAGCTGGGAAGCTCGCTGCCTCCCAACCGGCGCTCCAGTGACCCGAGCCTGAATGAAAAGTGGCAGGACCACCGCCGCTCCCTGGAGCTCAACATGGCCGTGGGGCCCGATGGAGGTGGGGACCTGGATGGGAGATCTAACGGTCAGCCGTGCCCGGAAACAGGCGACTCTGAGCTAGAGGACAGCCCTCAGCCCCGGGGCCAACAGGCTGGCCTCACGCAGGGAGCCTTCGTGGGCTCTCCCGGAGCAGGAGACGCAGCGGAGGAAGCTGAACTGTCCGTGGCGATGGGCGTGGCAGAAGGTCAGATGGAGAACATTCTTCAGGAAGCCACAAAGGAGGAGACCGGTCTAGATTCTCAGAAGGAGCCTGGTGCCACTGCTACTCAGAGTATAAGCAATGGAGAGACGGAACCACTGAACAAAGTTAATACTGAGGAGGCTGGTCAGTATGCTACGGTCAATGGGACTGAAACACAGGAAGCAGCCTTCTCCAATGGTCACCATCCAGAGAATGGTTTAAATGAGGAGGATAATGTCTCTTTAGCTAGTCCTCCCTTGTCCACTGCTCTGCCCACAATGGGGTCAGAGGGCCTGGAGGAACAGGATGTGGTACAGATCTCTGAGAAACTGGTGAAGCAGGTATTGGAGAACTGTGTTGCCCAGGTAGCACCAGATCAGTGCGCTGTCAAATTAGAGCAGTCTACAGCCCATAGAACTATGACTAATGGCTATGGGGACAGGACACCCGAGGAGGAGCCAGGGTCTGCAGTGAACCCCTGCCCTGACCCTACAGAGAACCCCTGCCCTGACCCTATAGAGAACCCCTGCCCTGACCCTACAGAGAATCCCTGCCCTGGCCCAAAGTCTGGCAGAGACATACCGGAGCCTGTGGAGCAGCTTGATAAGAGGCCCTCCCTCATGGAGAGTTCCACAGAGACTCTGACTGAAGAGGCCTGCAATAGGCTGGAGCTCTCATCACAACCGCTGCCTGTATGCCTGGGCCCTCAGCCTTGCAACGAGGGCGGCAGCCACCACACCTGCCCTGGGAAAGACAATAGCCTAGAGACCGAGGCAGAGTATGGGGTTGCTAGGACTTTAAATAGGGGCAGCAGCAACAAGCACCCCCCTGTCAGTGCCTTTCATCCTGCAAGCATGGAGCCTAGCAGGGAGGGGCTGTACAACGGTGAGAGCTCAGACGTGGAGACCTGCGGTGGGGGCCATCACTGGCTGAAGGCAAATGGGGAGCGAACCCAGCTTAGCAGGCAGGTGTCCATGGCCAGCTGCAACTCCCTAAGCCTCCATCCGCGGGGCACCTGCTCCCAGCACTACCGCTGTCTCCACGCCCCGCCGGGCCGGACTGCCACCAGCCCCGAGCAGCCGTCCCGCAGCCACCTGGACGACGACGGGCTGACGCTGCACACAGACGCCATCCAGCAGAGGCTGAGGCAGATCGAGGCCGGCCACCAGATGGAGGTGGAGACGCTGAAGAAACAGGTGCAGGAGCTGTGGAGCCGTCTGGAGAACCAGCAGCATGGCGGCTCAATGAGGATCAATGGAGACATGGGAGATGAAATGGTAAGAAACCCTAATAGAATGATATTGAGAAGAAATCTAATTTCTAGTGGCAACATTGACCAGTTATCAGAACAAGGGCAACAGCATGATTATGGCTAAAACATCATCCTTGATTTGGCTTGATTATTAATAACTTTTGAATTTAACACATTTGAATTACATGGTGTTTCAACATTCCTGACATGCTAACATTCTACTATTATTCATTACAGAAAGTGTAGAGATTGGTACTTGGTACTTAGACCAGACCTATCTCTGTATTTAAATTGTTACAAAAACCTCATGATGGTCAATGGTAATTGTAAGACGTCAAATTGCTTGACAAGCATGCCTGTCAGCGCAGTATTAACTGTTAACACTGTTAGCACTTTATAATCCTCCATCTGATTGAGGAATCGCAGAGGATAATCTTGCTTAAGCTATTCCTAGTTTGCTGTCCTAGTAAGTAAACAAATCAAAGCAGTACAGCTGAATTTTGGCAGGCTTAGTGAATGGTTTGGCATGATGGAAATAACCTCCTGTTGTGGTCAACGTGTACGCCTGTCCTACGCTTAAGGATTTGGGCTTAGTGAGGTAACTTCAGGGTTAATCCTGGAGTTTAATCCTACATTTTCAGGGTTATGACTGTGTTTCACTAATTACTGGGGTACATTGCCATCATAACTTATGCACCACGCCTATTGTTTTCAGGTTATGTTTGACTTAACGATATAAAAGCACCATCTACTGACCAAGCAGTTCTCTTGGAAAATGGCATCACCATTCGTAGAACAACACCATAACACAACATAAAACGTGAAATATAGTATAAAGTGTACAATCCGCAACAGTGTTGCAGTTACAGACATGACATAGGGTGTTCATTGATTATATTCGTAGGAATACAGTAATTCACAGGAATGGTCTATGCTTAGTTCTCATTACAGCATTTAGGGGCCAAAGTGTCCAGTGTATGTATCTAGAAGAGCTCACATTTTAGGAGCATAGTGTTTATGTCTCTCGCCCTCTGTGTGGAAGTTTAATTACATAAATTCCTGAATCCCACCCACATATCTGAGAACGGAGGTGTTGTTTTTCACCTCAGCAAAGTGTTAAGCCACAGGACTAGATATTACATTATTTCTGATAGTGCTGCGCTGTTCAGTGATTTTGTATTTTTAAAGGTCTTGTGGTCTTACCAATGCTATGGCTGTCAGCATGGTCATCTAAGCATGTATATGACTGTAGCAGTAGAACATGGAATGACACTTTGGTGTTGTATTTTCTTCTCATGTGGGGTTGGTTGAATGACTTAGTCTTGTGTGTGAAATGATATTGTTGACAATGATCACAAGAGGGGGCAGAGAAAAACGTACTGGATGATCTGTATAAACAATATTGCCAATGTTCTTTGGGTTAGGGTTAGTTCATTTTATATCAGATGACAGTGAACTGAAGGTGTTTATTATTTAGAGTTTATGAAGTTGTGGAATTCTTGCAACAGTCTCTGGTCCTGACCATATAAAGAAAACATTATCTACCTCTTCCAGTTGGACATGTGCTGAATAAATGCATTGAAGATCAGTTCTTGTTTGAAAAGGAGGCAACGCATGGAGACATTTTTTATTTATTTTTTGATCCCATGGCCACTCCTGAGACCTGAAGCAAAAAAGTCAACTTTGTCCACATTTTGTTCACACTTTGTTCATCTCGTTCTCTTCAGATTATTATTGGCAAATTGTCATCAGTCTACATTTGACCCATGCAACTGTGTTCCTTTTTGCAACATTATAGTTTGCTATTATAGTTCCATTTTCTAAACTCTGCTACCAGTAGAATTGTCCATGTTTGCAAACATGTTATATAGGTTATAAAATCCTCAAAAAAGGTTTCGGAAACGTAACTTTGGTTGATTATTTCTCCCCTTCAATAATACCAATTGGTATTGTATTTTGTATCATTATCGTTGATTAGTAACATTTACAACAAGGTATAACTTGTAAGGATTGTGCAATCGTGGAATGAGCAACACAGCTAAACGTGTGGGTTGAGTTGACTTACCGGCTTGATAACCACCTTTTGTGTAATCTCTCACAACAGAACAGATTCTGCTCTGCGTTTGAATCTGTCGGTAGCCGTGTTCTGTTGACAACCCGTGCACATTGGCTACAAGTGGGCGTGCCATCAGATCAGGAAGCAGGCCGCGCTTTATCCAATCAAATGTAGTGGGCGGGATTTACGTGTGTGCCGTTCGTTCCCCACTGGAAACAAACCGAAACTCATTTAACAATAGCGTCCTCGAAGCCGACAAAACCACGGAAAGTTAGTAACATTTTAAATTGCTCTTTCATCATAGAAACAAGTGGGCTTATAACCAAAACGATCCATGTTCTTTGGGAGAAATGGTGTTAGTGTTCCGTGGAGAAATATTGTTAGTGGGAATGAAAACATAGTCGCACCACCGGAAGTGAAAGGCTGAAGGCAGACCAAAACCCCGGTTTCCCTGAGCACGGGTCGTCCGTTCAGCTCCGCCCAGAGCCAAATGAATAAGTAAAAAACAGAAGAGGGTGCTGTTTTTCCTTTTTATTTGGCGATGGGTTCCCAGATTGCCTTTTGTGTGACCAGTGCTTGGTGTGATTGCGATTGTAAGGGTTGGTGAAGCCAGATAAAGAAAAGATATCCTGGGTATGTTGAGCTAATTATTACAATTAAATGTATGCCTTTAGTCAGGCATTACAATGCCTGACTAAAGAAGGCCCTCGTCCACAACATCCAGTTATTTTGCACATTCTTTTAAAACGAACTTGGCATTAGTTTATACCTGTGTTGTACTAGCCATCTATTTGATTCATGTTTTGAATGCAACTGCTGTTCATCCTTGCAGACCTCAATGACAGACTCTGAGTACCACATGGACCACAACTGTCTGTCTCGCTGCAGCACTGAGCTCTTCTCTGAGGCCAGCTGGGAGCAGGTGGACAAGCAGGACACTGAGGTAAACACACCAGCCTAGAATGGGGCTCTTTTATTGGGGATGGGCAGAGTGAACATTATCAAAGCAATGGGGGTGTTTGTTTTGAGACAAGCCACCTGGCTCAAAGTCTTTTTTTTTTATCTCTAAATGTTTGGGATCTGGGTGGGTGGTGCAGTTGGTAAAGCATGGCACTTAATGTAGAGAGAATATGAGGTTGCTTCCCACAGGAGCTACTGTACACACGCTAAGCATGTATGCAGTTGTAGAGACTACGAGTTGCTTTGGATGAAAGGTCACTTGATGCCATGCTTCACACTAGAATACTTTTGTGATTATGTAACAGGCCATTGCCTAACTCAAATTAAAGGAAGTATTCTTTACTGCAAAAGCCTTGTCGCTTTGCCTATCCCTATAGTATCAGTCTATCCGAGGCCCCCTTTAGACGACAACACTCTCTAGAGAAAATGGCAAAATAAAATATCAGATGTGCCGTTTTGACGGGAACGGCGTTTTCGGGGGTTGAATCCGCAACAAAATGAAACCACCTTCCAGAGTGGAAATCTTTGAAAACGCTCCACGTCCCGTCTCTGTGTAAATATGCAATTGAGGAATCCGCAAAAGGTGTGATGTCATGGCTCACAATAGCGAGCAGCAGAACCAGTGTTTCCAGCTTTTTGGGGAAATAAGCAACCAGGTCTATGACAAAAAGCCCAAAAGAAGCGACTAGGCCAGGGGCTAGGCTACATGAGCACTTTAGTTTAAACCGATTAAAAAAATGTGGAATATTGTTTGAAACATTTTAACAACACAAATGTTGTCTGGGTCCCTGGCATAAAATATTTTCAGATGGGGATCTACTCTGCAGACAAATAGGCCTACATATTAATCTTGTGAGAAAATGGTTGAGAACCACCGGTTTAAACAACATTAGGAAACGAGCCCAAATAAGAAACTTTAGAAACGAGGCCAAAAGACAGCAACCACCAATATTTGCAAGCAATTTTACAGAAAAACAAGCCCAAACTCGCTTATAATAAGAGAACCTGGCAACCCTGCGCAGAACCACGCGGCATTGGTGAACGTAAACAAACAGCTTTGACAGGAAGTAGAACGGAGGTGGTTAATATGTATGCGTGACTGGTCTATCTGGCAGTGCATCACCGCCACCTAGCCACCTGGCATGCACACTACAGCGTTTTCAATCAGTGTTGCGCCTCCCGTCTAAACGCAGAATAAAAAGTGAGAACGCAACGGCACTTTGTCGTTTTCTCTAGAGACCGTTGTCGTCTAAACGTGGCCCAAGAATGTCAGCTGATGGTTGTATAGCCTGGTGACCCACACAGTAGATCAGCAGGTGTAAACTGAGATTTGGCTGCATGTTGCAGGTCACCCGCTGGTACCCGGACCATTTGGCAGCCCACTGCTATGGCTGTGAGAGTAGATTCTGGCTCGCTACCAGGAAGCATCACTGCAGGTAACAGCAGGGCTCTTATCAGCCTGCTGCCAGCTCAGAGCATCCTTATCACTATATCAATGGCTTTTCTTTTATGGTTTAAGAATATTTCAAGTTTGTTGTTTTGTCCTTGTTTTCCTGGATTTCCATGAGTGTCTTTTTGTTTTTGTTATTGTTTTGTTTATATTTTGTCCTCAAATTTTTAAGACTTGACTTGCCTAGTTGCTGGATAAATGGCAATGGATTTTGTCATTATATCACATCAGGCCACTTCTGTCAATGAAAGTACATTATCATTGCATTTAATTTGGGTGCACGATTAAGACATGAATATAGTGCTATTTACTTTCAGTCAGGTGACATTTGCATTCCCTTATTGCTACTGTTTATTTAGTCTTCTTTGAGGTGAGGCGTGTCAGGTTAATCATTGACTGATAGAAGTAGTACTGTAGTAACCTTCATTGAGGGTGTTCACTTACTTGTATAAACTTTTGGCCCTATCTGCACTTTAGACTCGCTTGTTTACAATCATGTGTGTGACTTGGTTGACACAGTTTCATACAGCCTTCATAATATTTTTAATGACAATAATATATTACTGCAGACAGGAAGCCTTGCTGGATTTTGTCTTGCTAGCTTTGAGATATCAACTAACTAAGCATTTCATAATTGGAATTGTTGAATTCCAATTATTTCCTCAATTCCTAAAGTTTTTTTTAGAAAGCAGACTGTTTACGTGTGCAGTATGAATCTCTACTGTTAGTACTCATTAAAACCCCAAAGGCCAAAATGACAACAATTTAACAGTCCAGCATTGTCCCTACTATATTTTGATGATCCTATGTGTGAAACTTCAGCTCAGCAGAAAGTATTTGGTGCTTAACAAAACCTGGCATTGCTAAATGGGTGATAGCAGAGTAAGGGATGAGGCATGAGGATGAGTGTTTTAGTGTGTGGTGTGGGCCACTCTGATGGCTGCTCTTATCCATTCTCTACCCCTCTCCTCTACAGTGGCAGGGAGCCTGTCCAGGAGGTCTGGTGAGATCCGGCTCCCCTGTCCCTCCCTTCCCTTGTCATTCCCCTCCTCCCCTCCCTGCATCACTACACATGTTTGTTTGACACACCCTCCCACCGGTCATAACCCTCCCTGTCCCCAGTCCACCCCTTCAACTGCTCCCCACGCTGCAGCTGGTTGCCCTCCACTCTGCTTTAGTTGGCAGCTCTGTGCATTTGACGAGATGCATGTGTGTGTAATTGGAGTGTGATAAGTTCAGGGCCAGAATATTGTCGTTTCAGCAGTGTATAAATGGTCCTGAACCTGACAGCAGTGGTGTTGCTGTCATTGGGTTTTGCTAGGCTGGTTGAGGCCTTTTCCTGTTACCTCATTTAATTTATTTTTTTGCATTTGTTTGTTTGTCTTTTGTTTTCATGTCAATGACATAAGTGTTAGGCCATATTGTAAATTCAGGGCTAATGGGTCCAACTCGCCAAAATACAAATTTAACCATTGACTGTCGCAATTTCCAAATCACAAGAGGGCACGCCATAATTCCCAAATGACTTACTGTAGATGCACCACACCCAAACATTTAGTATGTGTATGGATAAATACATTTTTCAGTAAACATCATATAGGCTTATCCCTCACCCACAACTCTACCGGTATATAGCAATAGCACCTGACCAGCAGCACCCCACCTTCCCATAGACACTAGGCAGCATGCTGCCCTAGACATAGTCCTTACTGCATCTCATCTCACACCAGCACTGCATGTTGCTACTGTAGGCCACTCAGTCAGCTTGTTACTGTACACAGGAAGAAACATGAATTGCAGGGTGAATTATATATATTTATATAGAGATATTTATTCATTTATTTTTCATTATATATTCATACTGAGGGGACAGATTTGTAATGAGCAATTTCCTCAGGAAAGTACAGGCAAGTGAATGGGCCACTGTGTGTATGTTTAAATGTATGTGCGTGTAGCATGGCCTTATTTTCTTAAGCTGAGCATGGTTGTTAGAAATTCAACAATGCCTCCAGTGCAATTTGCCTTCCTGTCCACTGTCCAGTGATGATGTCTGTTGTTCTTAGACTGAACATTAAATTTATTGCACAGCTAAGACCACTGATGATAATCTGGCACATAGCGGAAGTGAAAATCACACAGTCAACTTGGAACAGTGAACACAACTCTGTGCAACATCAAAATGATGGACAAACCAAACCACAATGTTTATCACCTAGCCACTCAGTGGTTTCATTACCATCTTGAAACCAACTGCAGTTGACCTATCTTGTCTCCCCCCTCCCATGCAGGAACTGCGGTAACGTGTTCTGTGCCAGCTGTTGTGACCAGAAAATGCCCGTGCCAAGCCAGCAGCTGTTTGAGCCCAGCCGTGTGTGTAAGACCTGCTACGGCGGCCTACAGCTAAAGCCAGCTCACATGGACCTGGAGCTGGAGAAGCCCATCACAGCCAGCTCCAACTAGGGGGCTAGAGACTGGGGGTGCTGGGGGCACAGGGCTTGCCCTCCAGCCTCCAACACAGGCACACTGCTGGAGAGCACTGGACTCCAGACTAGAATGTCCTATGTACTTTTGTGTGCGTGTGTGCTGCAGAATAATGGATTTTCATGTAAATATACCACGGCTGGAGGAGCTGAATTGACGTGTTGGCCAGACGCTGAGCACTTTTGAATGGTGGGTATGCACCGGAATGGACTGGGCAAATGGGTGTGGTGTGAGACAACGCACGCACAAAGCCGCACACGTGGAGGATAGCTGGCAGTGTTGGACCGCACTGTAACACCGGGGATGATGGGAGTGAGAATGGGACTTCCTGGTTTTCTTTTTTTGCCAGGGAGGCATGAGAGGGGGGTCCCACTGTGTTGATGGGGAGTCTCATGGAGGGTTTTTGTTCATCTGAAACACCACACACACACACACACACACACACACACACACACACACACACACACACACACACACACACACACACACACACACACAATGCTCAACAAAATTGTCAGAATTTCCCAATGTCAACTTTTGGACAGTGAGATGAAGAGAATGTGAAAACTAGGGCTGGGCAATATACGAGTATACTCTAGATATTATACCTATATTGTGATATGAGACTAAATATCATCTAGGATATTGGATATCATAATATTGTGATATGAAAGTGTTGTCCTGCTTTTAATAATTTAAGCTCTATTTTATACAAAAATAGCTAAAATAGCCGATCTACAAGCTCACAACACATAGCGGTGTGTGTGTATGTATGTATGTATATGTGTATATATATATATATATATATATATATATATATATATATATATATATATATATATATATATATATATATATATATATATATATACGGTATTTATGTCACCTGTGCATGCGTTGTGAGCACAAACTGTATTTGTATTACAATTTAACAAATAAATTGATATCACCATAACATGATATTATAGTCACAATATCGATTTTGAGGTATTTTGTAAAAAATATTGTTATATTTGATTCTGTCCATATCGCCCAGCCCTAGTTAAAACGCAATTGTGTCCTGGCACCAAAAAGACAACCCCTCAGCATTTCAACTGTGTAGTTTTTCAGGACATTTTTGACAGGGCTGCTTACTTATAATTATGTTGGAGAAAACCTAAATGTTTCAGAGCAAGGCACCATGGACTAAATCCCAACTTGAAGATGTGCACTTAATGTTTTGACACAGTTTGCGTATTTTCTGTAAATTTGAGTTGTATTTACTGCCTATTGGGATTCAGCCCACCGTGTCATATTTGGATAGTTGTGGATAGTTTTTTGATCATTGTAGTGCTGTTTCTTTTCTCCCTTTCACTTAATTGTTTTACCCCTCCCTTGGATTGGGTCGCTGTTAAGGTTCTGTATTTTTTTGAAACCTGCTGATTTGTAATGATCACTAACCAAATGAATTTATCAGTTGACAAGGGCCTCGTTAGGATATAATGGTAATAATATAATAATCTTCATTTATAGAGCACTTATCGAAACTTCTTATGTAAAGTGCTTTACATAAGAAGGTTCAGCCCGATCCCAGCCCCATTGACTTTCAGTACCAAAATTAAAGTAGAATATTTCAAAAACTATAAAACATGTGGAACATGTTTGAGGGCACTAAGTTGGCCTACGTTTGCCTCCTATCAATCAACAAATACAAAGTGCAGTGTGAAATAAAAACATTGGGAGAATCAACATTTTATGTACTGAATTAGTCAGTTTGCAATCAAACCACTTCACCCACAATTTCACTCAAGTCTTAAAAGCAGTTTTGCTAATATTCTTGTGTTACCACCCTAAGGTAAACAAGCTAGCATGGGCTTTTGAGAGAAGTTGGTCTCCACTGATGCATACCAGCATTGCTAACAAAAAAGAAAACCGTTAAACTTAAAA
Organism: Gymnoscopelus braueri; assembly: GCF_963280865.1. Classification (NCBI taxonomy): domain Eukaryota; kingdom Metazoa; phylum Chordata; class Actinopteri; order Myctophiformes; family Myctophidae; genus Gymnoscopelus; species Gymnoscopelus braueri. The sequence continues at coordinate 41,946,311 of NC_137608.1, read as the reverse complement.
AAAAATAGATTAAAAAAAGGTAAGTGTAAAACAAATCCCAGCCTGAACATGTCTTTAATGTGAAGGGCCTGGTTAGTGATCCGTACTAATAAAGGTTTCTATAAAATCGTGCACCTTTCCCACTCCTTACAGTCGATCAGTTCATCCATGCTGATAGACTGTTATTAGTAGAAGCAGCTACTCAGAGACAGTGAATTAATAATCCATGGGTTCCATTCTGTCCGACACTCTTGACGAGGTGGTTTCTGCTGCCAGACAGGCTGTGTAATCTCTCCCGTTTACCCTGCCTTCATGCCCTTCAATCACTTCTTTTTTTATTACTACAGTACCTTACCCAGCAGGCACTGGGTGCAGGTGAACAGCTCACATTGGTCAAATTGTCTTCATCAAAGTTGAAATCAGAGGTGAAGTGATGGTTGAAATGTGATCATACGAGCACCCTTTTTTGTTTCTACTAATAATGTAAAGGACATTGAATTCTGTAGGGGACCTTTAACCTCCATGTTTTCATCATGCTGATTAGAAAGGCAAGATGTACATTGTGATGATAATGGCAGCAACTCATCTTTAGAACCGTAACCACTTAAACCCTCTATACTACGTTAACTAATACTTAGTTGACTGGGGTCGGCTCTGTACTTGGTCCACATTTTCCCCCCCCTCTACACCAAATCTCTTCGCTGAAAATGGCCGATCTACAAGCTCGCCGCGTTGTGAGCTTGTAGATTGGCCATTTTCTGCGAATGTTCCCCCCCAGAATAGTGATTCAAGAGGGTAAATAAAATAAATTATGTTTTACATTCTCTCAACCATGACCTCATTCGTGATATCCAGCTTGAATGACCCCGACACTGAGATGTAGAAAGAACTTCAGCAGGGTGGGGAAATTATAGCTAGCTGCTTGCCAAATACTGGTAAATCTTGGCTGGTGGCAGGAATGTTTGTCTGCTAGTCACTTTACAACTATCTTTTGGAAATCATTCTCTATTCCAAAAATAATGAGTTGGCGGGTAAAAGGAAAAATATTGAAAAGGGTAGTTCTCCCTGTTCCTGAACTAGTGATAAAAAAAAAGAAAGAAAGAAAAGGTGCTCTTGGCTTATAAAGCCTGATTTATGCTTCGGGGACAAATATAACATATTGTCAATGCAACAAAGTGTCTTTGTCAGTTGAAAATATGTTGTATTTTTTGTCTAGTATACTACTCCACATGAAAACCAGACGACCCAACACATATACAGAGACACCCCACCCTGCCTAACGGCCATTCAATGACCTCTTCGCACACTTTTTTTTTTTTTTGTAAAATAAATGAATGAATGAAATAATATATTCAGATACGTATATAGCATTTAAGAGAAAACAAATGTATAGAATCTTTGATAGTGGCTCACTAAATTTAGTCACCAAAAAAGTTTTTCTTATTTTTTTTATTTCTGTCTTGTTTTTCTTTTGTTAATTGCATAAAAATATATCTGTTGACGAAGACAGGTAACTTTCTTTTTTCTTAAATAGAGGAGCAGGGTGACCTGTATTGATGCTGCAGTGTTTTTTTTTCTTTTTTCTTTCAAATGCGATCAGTTCTTTTTCTTTATTTATTTGAATTTCATTGGGTTTTACTCTTGAATTGCTGTTTTGTCTTTTTCTTTTTTCAAATGCAGACAATTCAATTGCCAGAAGATAATCTGTGTTTTTCAGTTGTGGATCTGCAGGGCCGCAAGAAAAGAGATGGGTCTGATCAGTGGCTACAGTTTACCCTTTTCGTTTCACTGTGATCTTTAAGGCCAGCTCTCACCACGGTGTATTCACTGCCAGTCAGAGTTAATTTGTGTTGGAATCAGATGATCCACACAATGGCCTGAAATGATCAGACAGGCGTTGTGAGTACAAGTTCCACCTAGCTTCCTTGGACACAATTCCAAGTGTGGCCATCCAGAGATACGGTAAAGTCTTTACAATCAGATTTCAACATGGTCACAGTGAAATGACAAGCATAATCATGTCAATAAAGTCATAATGCCTATGCACTGAGAGAATGGTGGTCTAAAACCAGAAACCTGAACCCAAACTAAAGTCCCTAAACACACAAACCATTACTCCACTCAAATACATGCACAAACACTACCTCTCTACCTTCCTTGTATACCAGTTATTACCAGCTTTGGCCCAGAGATTCCCTGGTACTGCTGGTTTCATATCCTACCAGGAGGAGGTTAATTGCATTCAAATGTCAGGTTTAACTACTGATTACACAGCTAGACTAACATGATCTGTCTGGTGGATAGAAAATGAGCAGTACTTGGGGAGCTCAATAATCAGAGGTGGTAACCGTTATATACACACAAACGGAGCCTCCTCCATACCCTCATTCATGCACACACGCACACAAACAGATTTTCAACTCATTTGTAGTTGAATGACTCTTTGCTTTACATCAAAAATGGCCTTTCTTATTTGAATTTGTGTTTTTACAAGCAATCAGTTGGAGCATTAAAGGTACAACACATGACTCTTATCTATGTTGAAGATTATCTTCTCATGACTGCCAATCTTTGAGTTCTAGTTATTATACTCATCAAAGTAGAAAAGGGCCTACAGTTAGCTTATTCATAGACTGACTTGGGCCAAATAGTATTTGCACATGGTTTGTTTTGACCTACTGTGGTGCTGGTATGGGTGGGGTTGTGCTATAGAATTCTACACGGAGCCGCTGAAAGTTCAGACAATCACAGCAACGTATTTGAACGTTGATTTAGTGTACCTTATGTGATTGACAACCTACCAGAAATGTCCTTATGCGGTAAGCCCCACCCATCTTGTGTTTCCTGCGCATTAAAACAAATGCTTCTGTTGCAGTTACTACTTGACTCAAGCATGGTCATAGAATCTCAGTCGATCAGAGGACCGTGCACTGGGGCTGTGGTGAGTGTGTGTAGGTCAAAATGATTAGCTTGGACTGTTCATTTTCTCATTGCCATTCTGTCTAGTGTTCTGCTTGTGTACTTCAATCACGTGTAACTCCAGTGCGGTAGTACTTCATTCAGTCCATCTAAAACAACACAATGACATTTAACAAGTAATGTCTTTGTCAGGATAACAAGAGTAAACATTACTTGTCGAAATTTGCTTTTTTCCCCTTGTAGTGAATAAAGTACTACTGTCTCAAACTTACTAGGCAACTGTGTATCATTTTTTACTATCCAGCAGTGCACTCACTTGTCCACAGCTTCATGCCCTGTATGCATACGTCGTAACACTGATCTTAGGCCTTTTCATATCCCAATTAATAACTTAAAAATATATATATATTAACTGCAGGGCCCTAGATCAGTAGATCATATTCAGATGTTTCACACATGCGAGCCATGATCTTCAAATTTGTTAATGTCTCATTTCTCAGAAACTTTAATGTTACATGTAAAAAAAAAAAGTTTGGAAGGGGGGTTTAGTCTAATTTCATAACACGTTTTCATGTAATGTGCTTGCTGTCATTAATAACTAGTCATGCCCCCCCAGACCTTGAGGGCTAATTGAGAATGAGGAGTAATGTCCCTTTATCTGCAGGTTCACTGCTGCCTTTCTGCCCCAGGCTGAGTGTTTGAAGCCACAGGCAGTTCCACCCATTGCCACACATACAGTAGGTCACAACATGGATAATGCACTCCTGTTTTCAGCACCATCACAGGCATGTGTGACACCATACTCGTCTGTCCAAAAATCCATGAATGCAATTAATTGTCAAAAACATATATACTATTTTTTAGCACATTATATTCAAGCAGACACTGCTACAGTATGTACATGATAGGTTCTTGATCGTTATCTTAAACCCCCTTGCTGTTGATCACACACAGATAAAGAAGACACGTGACACACGAGATCTCTTTTACTCGTACGAGGATTGTAAACGACCATGTACCTCACTGGACACGATCCCAACTTACAATGGCGCATCCTCCCCTCTACCAAGCACTTTATTATCACAAGACAGGGGAGAGGAGGAGACAGTGGAGTGGAATTCTACTAGCTGATAAGGACTGTCAGACATATTACACATTGGATTAATACATTGCAGGAATTCCATTAAATGAATACAAATCAAAGAAAGAACTTATATACACACATTATAATATATATCTCTGTACACAGATATTATAAACTGGTCCTAACATTCCCTCCTGTTGTTCATTTAATTAATACTTCTGAACATCACATTTCAAAATGAACATCATAACAGGATTTTTATTAATCAACCCAACAACTCAAACATTTGCCTCTTCGCTTCCAGTGGCCTTGGGACTAACTTTCTATGTCACTCTCAAATAGGGCTTGAAAGGAATACACACTCTCGTGTGGAGTGGAGCACTTGGGACAAATATCGTCATCAGTCTAAGACAACGCCGCATGTCTGCACGACCTTCTCATTGACCATACACTAATGGTCTTGCTTTGCGTCACTAACATTCTTGGAATTAATGTCATCTGAAATAAAAAAACACCACATGTCCTTTTTATCAGAAACGCAGACCCCTCCACTCGCAGCAGTCAAAAGGTCAAGAGTCCATCTATTCTGGACGGCCATTAACGACGCTGACTCAAACTCACGGTTTTGGGCCTCTGGTCATTGTAGCATTGAGGAACAGGCTACGTCTATAGTTAATTGTCTCTACACGTAACATAAGCTTTCCCACTCCAAGATGGGGAAAGAGAGACAAACCAACCTTATTGGCACGGGATTACCAGTGAGATTGTATTTTTCTTACAACCTCCAATTCTTAGTTGATCTAAACAAACACGGGGGAGTCAGCATTAATGTCTGTTGACAATTTTGTTCGTTGATCTGACCCTTCTCACAGAGCCAGCGTGGACATAACAAAGGTTAGGCTTCCGAGTGACATACAGGCTTAACAGTGCTATTTAGGGCGTATTTCAACTGATGGTACGGTTTCATGGCAAATAGCTGCTGTTAGTTCAAAGTCATTTTCTCCCAAGGCTCACCAGCGATATTGGATTTCGAGGCATGTCACTTCTCATGACCAGTTGTGTGAAACAGATATATTTATATGTGTGCAACCATAAACATTCACATTTTAGTCTTAGCGATTTGATTAGCGTAAAAATATACCCAGCATTTAGATTTAGACGGTGAGAAACATTTTCGTCAACACTCCTCGATTTACGAGTAACTTTAATAATACAAATATATAATACACTCATAGAAATTATAAAACTCACAAAAATACCAGGGGTGCAATTCTAGGTGTAATAGGAATGGGGAAGGGGATTATTTTAATGGGAGTCTTCTCCAGGTTTGGGTCTGACCGTAGCGCTATCAGCTCGGCCCCACCCGCTGCTGGCTTTAGCACTCCTATTACTTAAATGTCTGATAATGTTCGAACCAATTTACAGTGGCCTTTTTTGGATCCAAATAACACGTTTCACAGCAATTGTGTTGGTGACCAGGACTCGGAACGGACCCTCTCAGCGCAGAGTTGGTCCTGGTCCTTTGGCTTGATGATCTTTATCACGGCATGCAGATCACCAGTGCTTCAGTCCCTGTAGGGAGAGAGAAAAGACTAGACAGATAATTTGCACTTTGGACTTTATTCGCTTTTAAATAAAGTAAACCTCCAGTTTCCAGTCACTATTTTCATGTATGGCTCCACTAATGTGATGCATTATGGCTATGGCCGTTTTCACACATCTGTACTTCAATCTAGTTTTACAGTAACATCACTTTTCAAGAAGTGGAAATAATAGTCTTACATATGGCCTTTCGTTACCTTTTCATTGTCTAAAAACATGTACAAAACTGTTTAGCATAATTTTGAAAATTATAAGTGTGAAAATGCTGCTTAATTATATATTATATGTGTACCATCCCTCCTGTTTGAGATATGACCTATGGTCATGACTCAACTTCAGATCCTAAGTGTGAAATGGTCTGTGTCACTGGTGGCAGACATAACAAATAAAAACTCCCAATGTGAAGCGCGACTAGGTTCCTTTTTATCTTATCTACATAAGCGTTTCCCAGGCGTAAAAGTGCCTCTGCTAGTCTACTGTGCAGCAAAAAATAAACAAAGTAGAAAATGCATCTTGGCTATTATTGTAGAGTCAGACATTTAACATCGATGCCCTTAGCGGCCTTGGGGTTCAAAAATACCACAACGAACTTTAGTGAGATGAGGTTGAGTACATATCAAAAATTTACACAGGTTCCAGGTCTTAATGGGTTAAGAGACATTTGGAGTAAAAACCTAGAGGCCTTAATATCTTTCAGTTTGGACAAAGGACTTAGTATAATCAGGAAGGGCCAACACAGAGACCAAAATGTGTATCATCTGTCTTAACTTAACAAAAACGTCTTCTACCAACGCAATTCAAACTATATGGGGCATACTGCAGGGAGCTCTCTCTTATTCTTGGGTTTTGGTGCTTGTATCTAAGCTGCTCTCCTATCTGAATGTAAACAGTGGCCTGCTACTCTTCCCCCATACTTTCACATGTGGGAGATTCTACTACTAAATCAACACACGAGATAACGTGAGACGAAACCTGACAACGTGGCCTTAACATTTAGCTATTTCCCTTTGAGAAACTGGCTGGACTATTCACAAACTCTTGCTGATACTTAAATGACTAGAAATACTTAAACAATGAGTACAGATACTTTAAAGTTCCCAAACTGAGTAAAATACTTTAAATTTTCGTTTGGGTCTCCCTCCTTTTCTCTTTCTTGGCTGGACTTCACACGCACACGCACACACACACACACACGCACACGCACACAGAGCCAGGCTCACTGAATTGCTCTCACTCTCTTATTCTCTCTCTCTCTCTCATGCATGCGAGCACACACACATGCTCACACGCGCGCACACTCACGCACACATGTGAACACACACACACATGCAGACAGTCAGACAGACACACTCACTCCTCTCACACACACAGTACCTGACACTCTCCAACGTAAGTGACGTCATTCCACATGCTTCAAACACACACAGTCTTTTCGGTACATGAAACTACACACATGCACGTATACAAGCACACACGCACATCATAACCCATTTTTTTTTTTTTTTTTCACACTACTGTTGCTACCCTTCACACTTTACATATAGTACATATGTATTACACCCAAACACCACATTCACTCACATTCATGTGCACTAACGCCTGAACACACACGCACACTCTCTCTCCTTTCATGCAGGACATAATTTAATCATGTAGGTGGACTGTACTTCCATGTACTGTATTCTCATGTTCTTACTAAATAAAAGTACATTCCTCCACACACACCCATACACATACAAATTCACTCTTTCTTCCTCTTCTCTCTCACCCATTTAAACATCACTCCTTTACATGTCGTTGTGCACCACGACATGGAAATTTGAAATGTTTAAATGATTACTGCATCTATTTGGGGCATTCATACAGATCACAAAAAATGCACATTCCACTCTCTCATTTACACATCTTTTAGACAAAACAAAACATGTTCTTCTTACTACAATACTCTCTAGCTTTCGCTCTAATGCGCACAGCCTCCTAGCTTCTTCTCTTTCTCTCTTCTCTAATCATCCCAGCCTGACATATTGCATGACTCGCAAAGAGCCAGTCCGAAGAGAAGATGGCCCTTACGACCACATATACAACATGAGTTGGGGGCCCTTGTTTGGCCTTTCTCTGTCCTCGTATCATCCCATCCATGTACTGTTGTGCTTGATATACAATCAGCCACAAAATGGCCTAAACGACCACACCTAAAACATGAGTTGGGGGCCCTTGGCTGGCCTCTCTTCTTGCCCTGCTTTGGCTTATTTCCTTCGTTGGTAACATCGACTACAATCACTTGTTTCACAGGAGCACCTGTATCTTCTTTTTCCTTCTCCATATTAGCAGTCAATTACTATTATGTGGGTGAAAACTTAAATATGTGTGGTTATTATAATGTTCTGTTCAATGTGTAGAAATTATTTTAATCACTGTAAATATCTTGTTCTTATCCTAACTAAGTGTATTTCAACGTTTCTAGGCACTGCTGTATACTGGTCAAAAACTGTATCACACCCAAATATTCACCAGTTCACCACGTGTGGACTAGCCCAGGGGATCAGCTAACTTATCACATTCAAACCACACACCGTACACCCCTGAGAATGATATGGGGGTTATAAGATATATAGACTAAACATAGACAAAAGGATCTGCCCTGGAGGGTCCACTACGTGTCGACTTGCCCCAGAGGATAAATCACTAAATCCTCCGGAGGGAGCTATCAGACTCTTTATCTTTTAACTACCGTGACTCTCTCTTGAACTCACAAAACTCGTTCTCAGTATAACTCTTGCAGCTAATAAAATGCAGTGGCCCCCGCCACTACAACACAACTATAACTGTAGTTGCTTATCTATGCACAACTACAACACACTTGTCAATATTACACCTTAGTAATAACAACAATATGTCCACACAAGGACCACACTTACATGTTTCTTATAGGCGTGTGATCACGTTCAGATTTCGGCAGTCGTTCGTCGAAGAGAAGATTTCGGACTGGTGAACACCGGCCTGGTTTACACCCCAGGGCTTGCAGGACCCTCTTAGATCTCTGGCTATCGATAGACTTGCGATGCGTCCTCTTCTCCTCTTCCAAAAACGACGTAGAAATCCGACACGAAGGACCAGTGAAATGATAGGTTCTTGATCGTTATCTTAAACCCCCTTGCTGTTGATCACACACAGATAAAGAAGACACGTGACACACGAGATCTCTTTTACTCGTACGAGGATTGTAAACGACCATGTACCTCACTGGACACGATCCCAACTTACAATGGCGCATCCTCCCCTCTACCAAGCACTTTATTATCACAAGACAGGGGAGAGGAGGAGACAGTGGAGTGGAATTCTACTAGCTGATAAGGACTGTCAGACATATTACACATTGGATTAATACATTGCAGGAATTCCATTAAATGAATACAAATCAAAGAAAGAACTTATATACACACATTATAATATATATCTCTGTACACAGATATTATAAACTGGTCCTAACAATGTACATCAAAGATAAAGCTGAAAATGAAAGCTTACCACTCAGTATTGTAATCTAGTTTGTTGTTAACCCCGCCCCCCCTGCACAAAGGAGTGTAGCTTGTTTTTAGTTCATATCTATGCATCAACATAGATATAAAGTCTATTATGTCATAAAATATGAACTCAGTTTAAAAAAATGTAGTACAGTACTGAAGTTAAAAAAGAAAGTCATACAATGTCACAATACTTTGTTCTTGTTAGCCTAAATTGTTCACAGCACAGGTGTTTTTGTAGCTATTTAATTGATTGGTGTTTGTTGAAATAAATACATGAAATGTAAGTGGTTGGATTCAATTTACACAATTTGTTATCCCTGAGTCACTCAGCTCAAAACAAAACAGAATGCAGTTCACAAGTATCGGGCTAAGCCTATAATTGATCATTAATTTGATACTCTTCATGATTCAGCTAATCAAAGGAGCTGTGGTCATAATACAGCACTGTGCGAATATTTTCTTTGCAAAGGCCAGCTAAACTACAAAAGAACTCAAAAGCACTAAAAGACAAATCCGGGGTCAAACAGGAAAGTTACATAATGAAGGTGTATAGGATAAGGATAGGATAGGATAATTCCTTTAACAGGTCCGTTCATGAAAGTCCTTGCGGTCTTGTTTCCAATGAAGGCCTGTGAGCAATTAGGGGTTAAGAGTTTTGCTCAGTGACAAATTTCATTTCATCGACACATTTGCTGGCCTGGCCTGGAATCGTACCTGGGGCAACCAGGGCCTCTGGCTCCCTAGGCGAGCTCACTAACCACTCAGCTATGGCCGCCCCTAAATGCTAGAGTATTTCCACTTTAGCTTTTGAGTGATGGTATGGTGGTCTAATGGTCTGACTTTCAGCACAGAGAGTCCATGTTCAAGTCCCAGTCCTCCTGTAGTTCATTGCTGGAGTACTCTGACATTTTGAAGGCTAAACTACAAAAGAACAACTCAAAAGCACTAAAAGACAAATCCAGGGTAGAACAGGAAAGTTACATAATGCAGCTTTAAATGCTGGAGTATTACTAACCGAAGGCTAACATACAAAATAACAATTCAACAGTACTAAGAGACATCTGCTGAGAGTGACTGAGTGATGATGTAGTGATCAGACTCCCAGCATGGACATTCCATGCTCAAGTCCCAGTCCTCCTATAGTTCAATGCTAGAGTTTTTCAACTTTAATAACTGAAGGCTAACATACAAAAGAATGCTTCAACAGTACTAAGAGACATCTGTTGAGAGTGACTGAGTGATGCTGTAGTGGTCTAATGATCAGACTCTCAACAAAGACATTCCATGTTCAAATCCTAGTCCTCCTATAGTTCATTGTTTTTCAACTTTACCTAACTGAAGGCTAACATACAAATGAACTGAAATCTTCTAAATATATATATTTTTTAGTAAAGTGCATGAGCCAAGTGCCTTTAATTATTTTGGGGGAATGACCCATCATGTTCATGTCAATGTGCCTTTAATTATTTTGGGGAATGACCCATCACGTTCATGGAATGTCAATGTACAATGTTTCTTATGCCTGGGTAGCTCAGTCGGAAGAGCTCTGGACTCTGAACAACAAGGTCATGCGATCGTATCCTGGGATAGGCAAATCAGCATGTGAACAATCTGGCTCCCTGGGGTCTAGTGCTGTAACAGGGATAGACTCCTGTGTTCTTGACTGTTGCTGACACTTGTAAAGTGCATGAGCCAAATGCCTTTAATGAATTTGGGGGAATGACCCATCACGTTCATGCAATGTCAATGTACAAGATGTAGTGTGCTTGGGTAGCTCGGTTGGAAGAGCTCTTGACTTCAGACCACAAGGTCAATGGATCGAATCCTAGCATAGGAACCTCAGCGTCTGAGCAATCTGGCTCCCACGGGTCTACCAACTTTTTTCTCCTTTAAATGTCCATTGCCATTGACAATGCATTGGGCGCTTAAAGTTAAATATTTCATAACTACAAATGATTTCAAAGTAAAAAATCTCAAGCATGCATGTCCACAGTAGGTGGAATTTTTTAATTGTGAATCAAGTTTATAGGTTTAGGTTACAGAAGCTGTCACTTTGATCATCAACTTCATGTTCAAATAAGAGCATAATGTCACACTAAACAAAAATGGTGCTAAATAGTGCTATGTGGTTCTTTGAATCGTGATTATGTTCTACTAGACTCTAGGCTACGCTACCCTCACACCTACGTGGCACCGCCGATCCAACCAATATGTCTGAGTCTGTGCTCAGGAATGTGTAAAAAAAGAAAAAAAAATGAGTGTGTAATTGATAGAAAATAAGTATTTTATGGGTGAACTACTCTTTTAAGTGTCTTGTTCAGGAACCCTTTGACACATTGCTGAGGCCTGGGATCAAACTTGGGATTTAAGGCTTGCCAGGCAGGCTCTCTAACCATTCAGCTATGGCCACATCATCAGCAGAGATTCTAAGGCAGTTCTACTCTGTAACAGTAAAGGGGTTCAGCAAAATGAGGAATAATATAATAAAAGACTGTCTTGCTAATAAAGCGTCATGTCTCTAATATTTTTCAATGTATTTGATATTACCTTTATATTATTTAATAAATTATGCATTTCATCCTCTATATATTGTCCAGCAACCTTTATGATGAAGGCGAAAAAAGATAGTAGACCCGTGGGAGCCAGATTGCTCAGATGCAGAGATTCCTGTGCTGGGGATTCGATCCCATGATCTTATGGTCTGAAGTCAAGAGCTCTTCCGACTAAGCTATGGATAGAGCAGCCGCTTTACAAGCAGAAGTCACACTTTCAACTCCCACCTTCGCCAGGGTCAAAAACTTTATATTTGAAATCCGAACGTTTATGTAGATGAATGAACAGGTCAAAAATGGAGAAAGTGCAAACACCAGGTTGAAGTTCATCCATGACGGTCATGACAGACTGCACTAGCGATTTGTTTACATTCGACCGCATGGCTCATTTGCATAAGACGTTACCATATTGATTTTATTTTTATCCCACTGTTGAGGGTTAGGTTGAATATGAATTAATAATACACCATACGTAAAATGAAGAATACCTTGTGATGTCAGTGACATTTTATTACAAATGAAAATAAAAATAAGAAACAGTGCAGAGAAAAATCTCCTGTTATCGGATGGTCTGAGGTTGGCAGGTATGGCACACATACAACAACGCCCAAACGCCGTGTATACGCCGTCCATATGACGACCGAGTCAGACGTGAGTCGACGTCGTTTCAACGTATTTTTTGCAAAATAGCTGCTGACTGAAGTCTGACTCGGACGTCGTATGGACGGCGTATGCACGGCGTATGGGCGTTGTTGTATGTGTGCCCAGTGGGGTAGAGGATGCATGGGTGCTTAAAGTTAAATATTTCAAAAACTACAAATGATTTCAAAGTAAAAATCTCAAGCATGCATGTCCACAGTAAGGTGGATTTTTTAAATTGTGAAGCAAGTTTATAGGTTAAAGTATGAGGGAACAGCGAGGTGCCAAAGTTTTCAGATGTAAGTTTTAAAAGTTAAATATCTCAGAAACTACAAAACTTTTCAAAGTAAAACGTCCAAGCATGTGTGTCTACAGTAAGCTGAATTATAAAAAAGTGTGAATGGAGTTTCTAGGTGAAAGTGTTTTTTTGAGGTGCCAAAATCTTCCATTGACCTCCATTATAAACTTCTGAACTTTTAAAGGAGTATATTTCTAAAACTATGAAACCTTTCAAAGATTCATTTTGAGGCAAACATGTCCACGGTAAGATGAACATTTTAAAGTTTGAATGGGGTTTCTAGGTGCCTGACAAAGTTTGTACCCTTTTCCCTTTAAATGTCATTGCCATTGACAATGGCAAAAGAATATTTCTGTAAAACTTCAGCTGGGAAGAGCTCTTTCAGACATAACCCCCCTCCTTTAACTATCAGGAAACAGGGGAGGGACACAGTCCCTCCAATGGTCCTCCAAGTACGTTGATGACAAGCACACCACACCACTGCACCAACGCACCGTTGGGCCCTCAGCAGGTGTCTTCTAGTGCTTTTGACTTACTTTTTTGTATTTTGGCCTTGAAAATGTCAAAGTACTACAACATTGAAATATGGGACAACTAGGTTTTGAACATGGAACCTTTGTACTGAGAGTCTGATCACTATCCCATTACACCATCTCTCACTGGCTCTAGGTAGATATATCTTAGTTATGTTGGAGTGTTCTTTTATATGTCAGCCTTCAGTCAGTTAGTAAAGGTGAAAAGCAATGAACCATAAATGAAAGACTGGGATTTGAACATAGCCTCTCCATGCTGAGTCTGATCTTTAGACCACTACACCATCTCTCAGCCACTCCTATCATATGTCTCTTCGTAGTTTTGAAGCGCTCTTTTGTTTGTTAGCCTTCAGTTAGTAAAGTAATGAAAGACTGATATTTGAACTCGGAACCTCTGTACTGAGAGTCGTATCACTAACCCACTAGGGCATCTCTCACTGATTCACAACACATGTCTCTTAGTACTCTTGGAGCGCTGTTTTGTATGTTAGCCTACAGTAAGTAAAGTTGAAATGCGATGAACTAATGAAGGACTGGGATTTGAACATGGAATACCTGCACTAAGAGTCTGATCACTTGACCTTTACACCATCTCTCATGCACTCACATCAGATGTCTCTTGTTGAAGTGTTCTTTTGTATGTTAGCCTTCAGATAAAGTTGAAAAACTATAGAAGGACTGGGATTTGAACATGGAATCTCCATGCTGAAAGTCTGATCTTAGACCACTACACCATCTCTCAGCCACTCAAATTGTAAGTCTTTTCGTACTATTGAAGCGTTCTTTTGTGTTAGCCTTCAGTTAGTTAAGTTGAAAAGTAATGAACAATAGAAAGACTGGGATTCGAACAAGGAACCTCTGCACTGGGAGTCGGATCACTAGCTCACTAGGGCATCTCTCGCTGATTCATAGCATATGTCTCTTAGTACTGTTGGAGCGCTCTTTTGTATATTAGCCTTCAGTTACGAAAAGTTGAAAAGCAATGAACTATATAAGAGGACTGGGATTTGAACATCGCATTTCTGTGCTGAGTCTGATGATTAGACCACTACACCGTCATTCAGTCTCTCTCTGCAGATGTCTCTTAGTACTGTTGAAACGTTCTTTTGTATGTTAGCCTTCAGTTAGTATACTATAGCATTGAACTATGGGAGGACTGTGACTTGAACATAGAATCTCTGTGCTGGGAGTCTGATCATCAGAGCACTAGACCATCATTCAGTTACTCTCAGCAGATGTCTCTTACTCTTGAAGCATTCTTTTGTATGTTACCTCACAAACATACTTTCACCTAGAAACTCCATTCACAATTTTAATAATTCAGCTTATTGTGGACACACATGCTTGAACTTTTTACTTTGAAATGTTTTGTAGCTTTTGAGATATTTAACTTTTAAAACTTTGGCACCTCGCTGTTCCTCCAGACTTTAACCTAGAAACTTGATCCACAATTAAAAAACTCGACCTTACTGTGGACATGCATGCTTGCGATTTTTTGTCTGAAATAATTGGTTGGAGGGGCTTATTGTCAGCATCCCTGTTACAATGCACTAGACCCCAGGGAGCCAGATTGCTCATATGCTGAATTGCCGGTGCCAGGATTCTATCGCATGACCTTGTGATTCAGAGTCAAGAGCTTTTCCGACTGAGCTACCCAGACATAAGAAACATGGTACATTGACATTGCATGATTGTGATAAGTCATTCCCCCAAAATAATTAAAGGCACTTTAATTGTGCTCATGCATGTTACCAAAAAAAGTCTCCAGCATTGAACTACAGGACAACTGGGATTTGAACATGGAATCTCTGTGCTGAGAGTCTGATCAATATTATTATGGTCAGAGTGTTCTTCCCATATAGTCCATGAGCCAGACAAGATTTCATTATCGAAAGAGTGGGCAAAACCAAACCTATATTAAATTGCTCATAGGGTCAATACGAGTAAATAAATATATGATAACCTTTCCACAGGAGCAGCTTTTTCATGGTTATCACACATTTTGTTATTTTCCCCATACGTACATGACAGGTGAAAAAATGACAACATTTAAAAAAGAGTTATCATAATGAAACTTCCTGAGTTGATTACTTACATGAAGACAATGATTTATCGTATTGCAAGTTTTCTGAAATTGTATATTTAAATATGCAAATTAGGCATTATGAAAATATGCCCGAATTTGTATAACTTTCCAGAATCAACATTGGAACATTGGATAAAGCCAGAGTCAACATTCTTATTTCATTTTGTTAAGATGTTGGAGTCAAAGGTTTTTAACGAGGGAATATTCAATATCTGACTCAATTTTGGGGCTCTGGCTCATGGACTAAATGCCTAATTTGCATATTTAAATATACAATTTCAGAAAACTTGTAATACAATAAATAATTGTCTTCATGCAAGTAATCAACTCAGGAAGTTTCATTATGATAACTCTTTTTTAAATTTTGTCATTTTTTCACCTGTCATGTACGTATGGGGAAAATAACTAAATGTGTGATAACCATGAAAAAGCTGCTCCTGTGGAAAGGTTATCATATATTTATTTACTCGTATTGACCCTATGAACAATTTAATATAGGTTTGGTTTTGCCCACTCTTTCGATAATCATTGCTCAATTTTGGGGCTCTGGCTCATGGACTAATAGACATATAAAGGTAGACGCCTCCTTCGGCTCTGAAGCGTTCGTATCTCGGGCGCGCTTCCTTGTTCCGCAGGGCTAACCCATATCGTTGCTGTCCGGCAGAAACCAGCTAACTCCATTTTTGCCCTTTTGCATTTTTTTCCATAAATCAGGGCCATTGAACACCCTTTAGGTCTGTGTGTTGGTAAAAAAATATTGAACCAATGAAAAGCATTAAAAACTGCTTCTGACAAAACCAGCTAACTCCATTGGATCCTCAAACTTTCTGCTAAACCAGCTAACTCCACCGGAGTTAGCTGGTTTTGCTGACTCCAGACTCCACCCCCTTTTGACCTCCAACCTCATTGTGAGCTTGGAGGTCCATTCAGCTGTTCTTATCAATGATGAACAAAACCTCCCAACTCCACTTTTTTTCATTTCCTGAAAAATGAAAATTTGGGAGTTAGCTGGTTTCTGCCGGACAGCAGAGATATAAGGCTTGGGCTAGCCTTCCACTTCCTTCCAGCAGGGCAAGCTGGAAACTTCCGTGTGCGTCACAGAAGGGGGCGTTCGGTAGGCCAATCAGAGGCAGGTGGGGCGTCTAACTAGTCAGTTAGACGCGCTGTGATTGGCCAGTAGTTAACGCGATGTGATTGGTCAGTAGTCAAACAGCCCTGCGGAAGAGCCTTGTATTGAGATACCAGTCGTTACAATGAACTGCAGAGGCCAATGAGGTATCTAGGTTTCTATATCTATGGTTATTCTTCACACGTGGGCGAGTGCATGTGTGGTGCAGGCAGGGCAGGATTAAACCTTTGTGGTGCTGGGGCTACGACCACGTTCAAATCCCAGTCCTCCTATAGTTCAAAACAGGAATATACTACTTAACTTTATGGCATACGGACAAAATAAAATGAGCACGTCATTGACCCATGTATGAAAAATAAAAAGACTAAAATAAAATGTAAAAAGAGAATTAAAAGAAGGTAAAGCAGTGTTATTAAATGTGAGATTTGCATCTCTGACATACAAACAAGAAATAAGCTCTTTTAGGTTAACCATATTTAATGTATATACTGGTATACATTTCAAAAAATCGTAAGTAATATTTTTCAACATCAACGTATACTCATTTGAATGCAAATTCAAGTGTATTACATAACAGAAAAAAACACCAACCAAGAAAAAGAATCAGGGTCCCAAAAAAGCAACAAGTGCTGTTCTGAGTTGAGGCTAACTTGAGCCTAATATACCCTTCGTTGCACAATGGCGTCTCTCGCCAAAGATATTATTTTCAGCAAGCAACACCTTTGTACGATTAAATGCAAATTGGGCTTTATACTTCAGCAAACGACCCTTCAACAAATGTCGCTTGACAAAAATGACGTGATTTTCTTTCATAATGAGAGGGTCGTGCAACAAAGTATAAATTAGACTTTAGTTACTCATGCTCTTTGATGTTACAAATTCAGATTCTCTTTAAAGGCCCTAAAAGGAAGCAATAATACAAAGTGACAACTCCTGACAATTACTGGACTTCATATTTCACTGCGCAGAACTTAAGAAACAGGACATCTGTACCATATTTAGCAGCGGCAGCAGACATAAGAGCAAGCTGAGGGCAAAAGCCTGAGTTATACTTAATTGCGTGCCAGTGTCACGCATCGAAAATAGCAGATCTACAAGCTGAGCTTGTAGTTATGCTATTGTGGGTGTGGGACACAGGCGCACAATAAATCAGGCAAAAGGTTAGCCCTCCTGGACTGTTAATGCCTAATTTATACTTTGTCACATGACACCATGGTGCGATAAAGTATAAATAAGGCTTAAAAGGGTCTCTGACCAGAGACAAAGCTTGATGCTCACTCATCTTAGGTATTACTCAAACAACACAAGGAACACTTGTAGTAAAACATTATTATTGTTCTTTTACAAAGTATGTCCAGACAAGAGCTGTCAATTAAGCAATCATAGGCGATAAGATATTAAAGTCCACATTTAGTTCAAGAGAACCAAATATTCGATCCAATAAAACGAAGACTGTTCGTATAAGAGTCCTGTTCAAATCCAATCTCGTGTGCAAAGTGCAGCCTCCACAGAGGTCTCTCTCATTTTGATTGATTGAATGTAGGCATCATTTTCCAACGAGAGAAAAGCTAACACATTTTTATTTCTAATCGTGGTTAAATGCTGATATCAGATTTCCCTCCCAGCGACATCATTTGTCTCCCTGCAACATCATTAGAAATCATTTTACAAAAAAATATACATGGCTTTTTCCAGCCTACTCTTCCCTTATATATCTATAAAAACAGAGGTGATAATATGTACAACTTTCGATCATGTTATAAATAAAATATCCTTGATCCACAGATCAACATAGATTTCTTGCCACCCTTATCTGCCTTGGGACCACGTTCGTGTACGGCACAGATCAGAAGAAGAGAAGATTGTCAAAGGAAACATCTCCCAGCGCAACTTCGTGTGTTGTCAACGGAGGAAGTAAGATTGCAGTATTTATAGGCGATGGGGCTGCCAGGTCAGCGGATGTGCAGAGCGTACAGAGCTTTCCATCCATTCACACCGATGACTGATCCCAAACCTGCAAAGATGAACAATCAAACAAAAAAACAGCAAAGTGTTAACCTTACTGTATCCATCCTTAGACATACACAGCACGGAGAGAGATGTTGTCCCAAAACTATGTTAAAAAATACACAGGAAAACCTCTCAGTGTTATAGCTGCAATCCATACTGTACATTTCATGTCCTACCCGAGATTTGATCCTGTGGTTTAAACGTGCTATACAAATAATCTTGCCTTGCCTTGCCTGGGTCTCCTACATGGGAGACAAAACTTCTACCGCTCTTCTAAGATGAAATTCCTACTTTACCAGGGGAGATATTGCACTTAAGCACTTTAGGCAGGGATACTTGTTGTTTTATTGTTTTTATTAACATACTCTCCCATTTAGATTGGTTAAAAACATTTTATTTTCTCTGAGGGTATAGAAATAGAACCAAATGGATGCATAGGGGTCAATTTGGTTCCGTATGTGCATTCTTAGAGTTAAATTAACCTTGAACATTTACTGTAAGATGTCTGGCTTTCCAAAAAAGAAAAAGTGACAAAAAGTGACATAAATTACTCAAAATAATCAGTTTGAAAAAAAAAAAAAAAGTACTGTAAATAGGCTATTGGATCATACATATTTTAGAGATTTTGTATGAATGATACAAATAGATCACATTTTTTAAATTATGATTCATTTATATACAAAAAGAAAGAAAGAAAATATATATATATTTCGGGAAGGGGGGTAACAGGGGGGTAACACTCTATCTAGGCCCTAGATCAGCGGTTCAGGGCCACTGATGAGGATAATGCAAGTGAGCCCCCAAATAATTGGCAAAACACTGAGATTGTATTGATGAAATAACATTTTAAATAAATTATGTACAAAAACATTGTAAAAAAAAGTGAGTTTTCATTATGATACTGCTAAAAAATAAATTTAAATTAGTTCCATTGATCAAAGCCGGAACACAAGCAATTGATTGATCATAACATGCTCTGAAAAGGTACGCTTTATGAAAATCTCTTTTGAGATTTTCAAGTGGGCCCTGATCCAAAAAAAAAAAAGGTTATAAACCAATGCCCTGCCTAGATAGACTTGGATTCTAGGGCATTATGGTACCTTGTTGACGGGGGTTAGCTGTGTGCGGACGGAGCCTGCATGCAGTCGAGACTGAGAGCTGTCTCCAAACCTCCCAGGGGACCTCTCCCTGCGGCTGTCCAACACCCTGCCGGGTGACTTCTCCCTCTCCAATGGCCGTGCCGGGGACTTGTCCCGTCTGAACTCGGTACGGCCCTCCCGGTAGCGGTGCGGTGTGCTGGGCTCACGGTGGAGGCCCTCGTGGTCCCGGTGCTGGCCCTCGTGGTCCCGGTGCTGGCCCTCGTGGTCCCGGTGCTGGCCCTCGTGGTCCCGGTGGAGGCCTTCGTGCTCCCGGTGGAGACCCTCGTGGTCCCGGTGGAGGCCCTCGTGGCTGCCGGGACCCGAGGCCAGACGCTTGGAGATGTGTTCAGTGTAGGTGGGTGGGCCTCGCTTACTGGGACTACTGTTGGGGGGCCATATCAAGAGAGAGACAGTCAGGGGAGCATTTAAAAAATGTTGATTGATAGCTCAAAAATACATGAAATAGCCGATATAGGGCTACAAGCTCACAAAGCCTTGCAATGCGACAGGTGAGCTTGTAGAACTGGAACTGCTTTTTTGGTTGCTATTTTGAAAAATCTTGAACAATTTCCAAAATAGGGATGCCAGGGTGAAAGTGGTTAAGAATTCAAACTGATTTATCTTTTGCCATTTTCTTCGCATTCTATTTATAGATTTGTTTTCGGGAAGGACAATGTCTTTTGGTGTTGTTCAGTTGATACATTTAGGAACCAGAAAATGTTCCAAAAAGTCTAAATTCTAAATAGAGTACGTTCTCAAAGTGTTTTAAATTATATTTTTACACAATATATGTGAACTCTGTTTTAAAATTCAGTTTTTCATCTCGTGTTTCCTTTCTCTCTACACTGACTGTGCCTATCAAATAAAGTTAAAAAAAAAGGCCCCCCCAGCATGTGTTTTTATCCAGCAGATGGCAGTGTTGGCCTGTGCAGTAAATTGATAGTCTGTTATCGTTCAGTTCTCCACTCCATCTAGTGAATCTAGTGCTGGTCTTGTACTGTTGTGCAGTCCAAGGTCATTTTAGCATAATTTCCTATTATTTCATCTAACAAAGGCAATCCTGGTGGTAATGAAGGCAATCATTTTAAGCCTCTTTTGTTATCTCACCAGACAGAAAGGTAGACTAGAACAGACCCTTTTACCTTGAGGTAAAAATACCTCAAGGAAACAGCAACAGCAACAACAACGCATAAACAATTAACTAAACCAGTGGTCTGTAACTCTGACAGTGGTTCCAATTGTACACTGTCTGAGTTACGGGGGGGTCCTTCAAATAAAAAAGTTTGAGAACCACTGAACTAACCATTTAGACCGGGAAATAATCTGTGTAATAGCGCGGCTACGAGCTTGTAGATCTGCAATTAAAAAAAAATCTAGATTTGATTTCAGTAAAAAAAAAATGCTTTAAAAAATATAAATATATTCAAAGATTTGCACACATTTTCAAGATTTAAAAAAAATTGCAGATCTACAAGCTCATAGCGCGGCGCTATGAGCTTGTAGATCTGCTATTTTTGAATAGTATAAAAAAGTATAATATGGACAAAGTGGTTACACAGATGCGTTCCCCGGTCTTAATGGGCTGAACAAAAGTAAAAAAAAAAGGTCAAACGGACAGGATGCAGCTGACCCTCGGCTAGAGCCGTTCCGCTGCAGCTCTCCAGTCTCTCTGATCAGGCTGCCTTTACAGCAGATGACCCGCAGCTTGTTCTGGTAGGACGAGGCCAGGTAGATGGCTCCAGAGGAGATGGCTGGCCCCAGGTAGCGAGGGTTAGGGATGTCCAGGTGGGCCAGCAAGGGAGGCCTGTAAGAAAGATAAACATGCGGAAAATCATTTGATTAAAGGGATAGTTCATCCTATCGATTAGTCACCCCATGGTGACTTTTTTGTTTTTGTCGCATTTCTAAGCCAATAATTTGATGACCAGTGGACCGCTAGGCAGCGGTTCCGGTAGGAGACACAAAGGAGACTCTTTGTGTCTCCTACCGGAACCGCTGCCGGTCATCAAATAGGAATGTGACAAAAACAAAAAAATATCCATGAATTCAAGTCTCCATGGGGTGACGACTAATCGATAGAAAAAAATTTTGAGGGTGAACCATCCCTTTAATTTATCATTTATGATATAATGTTGCAAAATAATTTGAACCACTTAAACCCTACATACTTCGCTGACCGGTGACCCCCAGGGCCAGGGGTCTCGTACTAGGCCCGTCCTTTGTCCCCTCTCTACAACAAATCTCTTTGGCAAAAATAAAATCGACCAACGTATATATTTTTCGCCCCCAGAATAGAGACGCCAGTGTTCATGTGGTTACGGATCAATTCGTGATTTGGGTAAAAAAAAAAAAAAGTCCTAGTTAATGTACAAATGTACAAATAATATATACATTTTGTGACCCTTTAATTACTAGTGCTCGTTAAGTACTCTCAAATAATGTATTCAACCTGTTCTCTCTGTTGTTGCTGCTTGTATAATATTGTGAGATTATTGGTGTTTTTTGTTGTCTTTGTTGTTTTGTTTTTCCTGTATTTGTAGTAAGTAGGTCAGAGAGGCTTATTTAAAATACAAAAAATAGCCATTATGGTAATACTTCTGACCATATCAAAAGAGACAATCAAACAGTCTGAGCTTTCATTTTTATATATGAGGTATCATTTTGTCTCACCCTAGAGCTGCATGTCCTTGAACCTCAATGACATCCAAGGAGTTGAAGTATGTCACAAACAGGTAGGGTTCTCTGTAGGCTGATCAACAGGGGAATAGAAGTAGTTACATAATAGAATAATTATTTTAGATTTTAGCTATTTTCGGTGTCGGTCGTATGACTAAAGGCCTTTACACACCGGGGCATGATTAACCCATTAAGACCTGTCCTGAGGCCGATTCTACAAATGCCTTCAAATATCAGTAGTTCTCACACTTTCAAGATTTTTTTAAAAAAAGTTCAAAAACAGCAGATGTACAAGCTCGTAGCTCTTTTTTTTGTTGAATAGCCAGCGCCAAAAATCTAAAATGACATAGATGCTTTCCCGGTTTGAATCGGTTAAAAAATTATACGAAATGCAAAACATTCGCTGCCAAATATGGCGGTACTGCGGTTATTGCACCCCGCCCTAATGCCAATATTTCAAATGAAAACGTTTCATAATATTTGATTCGCAGTGCGGAAACTCAGAAAAAAGCTAGCTTGTTCCGAAAAAGAATTATGTACATTTATCACTGTGTATAGTGTTCATACAAATATATTTTCTGGCGAATTAATTGCACAAAAACAACGCGCCTGGTGTGTAAGGACCTTAAATATAAATCAGGCTTAACACAGTGTGTGTGCTTTTCAGTTTGTAAATTCCACGTTGAAGTAATTAAGGCAAAACAGTGGGAGGCTGGATGGTTCCTTACCAAAGGCCAAAGGGACACGACTCCATTTGATGTCCTCAGTGCGGCTTCTTCGTCCGTACGCATCCACAAACACTCCAAACTCTGACACACAAATTAAACTGGATTATAGAACATTTTTCAGTGTTTCTTGTATTGTTATACAGTCCTGTGTCCTACAAATGTTACAGACAGTTTAGCTTATTCATGTTTTAAAGGTATACTATGGAATTTATTTAGTTTTCATAGCAGCCCACTGGCCCTCCCAGATTTACATATCCATTTTTGAAAGCCATAGTATAGTATGAAGTCATACAAGGTCCAGCCATCCTAGGTTTTGACATAGTCTTGTTGTCCAATGTTTTGAAATCAAGAAAGGAAACCGAAATTAAGTGCAGCACGGTGCCTTTGGTTTCCATGGTAATCAATACTCTCAGGAAACAGATGAACTGACTCCATTTAACTGTGTTCATGAATACACAATAAAAAAATGCAAGGGAGATGTTTTAGAGCTTTTGTTTTTACTTTTTCATTTTATTTAATTCGGGAGGAGAAGCAATGTCTGAGAAAATTCAACTTAAATAAACCATTAAAATAACGGAATATAGGGTCACCGCCCGCCTTGCCATACAGTTATGGGATATCCTACTGTATACAGCCAAGGAACACCAACAATTTGCCAAATCAAGGAACCTAGCTACGATGCTTCGTACTGTAATGTAATGTAAGTGGCCGTATTTCCTAAAAATGCTTTCTAACTGGAAAGCTTCCTTGCAAAAGACTGTCAAATATTGAAATTTTAAACAGTCTTTAACCACAGTACTGGTGTGTGTGTGTGTGTGTGTGTGTGTGTGTGTGTGTGTGTGTGTGTAGGAGTTCTGAGCTCACCATGGAAACAGAGCAGGTACTCCTCTTTCTGCATGCTGCTGGCCACCTGCATGATGGAGATGGGGAAGCTGTGGGAGGAGGCAGTGAACACCGCCGAGGCTAGAGACACGTCATTCTTATCCAGGAACTCTACAGAGAGCGGAGGACACCCCACAGACAGAGGAACTGCAATTAATGGATGCACTGCCATGAACAGATTACGCCATGTACGTGACTATCATTTAGACAGGTTTTATTGTATGGCACTGTAGCTTGATGAAAAACACAATGTATCAGTTTTTAGCCTAATTCAATCTAATTCATCATCTATTTCAGCGGTTCTCAAACTATGGGTCGCGACCCAAAGTGGGGTCGTGGGAAGGTGCCGTTGGGGTTGTCAGTGGCAACCAAAAAATATGCCTTTTTTAAAATCAAGAAACAGTAAAAAAAAAAATAATAATGGGGAAAGAAAGTGAGGTTGTTACCACCAAACAAACTATTGTCTTGACTCCACACACACACACACACACACACACACACACACACACACACACACACACACACACACACACACACACACACACACACACACACTCAAAAAAACCCTCATAATATGGGGTTGTGGTATAAAAAAAGTTTTAGAACCCCTGATCTAATTGCTTTCCATTTCCAACAGGTTGCAAGAGCCCAACAGTTGTACACCTCCACGAACCTCCCTGATAAATGACCATGTCAACTTTCAGCTCAGGAAAACTTTCTAACAGCCATAGCTCCATGGGTAGCGAGGCCATCTGGGAATAAGAAGGTACCCAGTTCGCCCCCCGGCCGTGGTCTATGTGTTGAAGTGTCCCTGAGCAAACCGCAAACTGCTCCCCAGGTGCTGTACTAATGGCACCCAGTGCTCCTAATAGTTAGGATGGTTAAATGCAGAGCACAAATGTCACGTACTGTATGTGCAAATGTACTGTGACAAAAAATACCCCAAGGAGTGGGGACCATATAATAATGATTATTAACATCAGAATTCTGGTAACGTAGCTTCATCGCAGCAGTTCTACTCCAATCCTCACCCTCAAGTACAAACTGCTTCATCTCGATCTCATAGAACTTGTTGGTACCAATAATGATGCTGTAGCTGGTCAGATGAATGCAGCTGCATGGCTCCAGAGTCTCTATCTCCTAGAAGAACGAGCGAAGGTGACGTATACATGTCATTAGCAATACAGTATATGTAACAGATGCATTGAGACTAGACTAGAAGATCTTTGTGGCTAAAAGATGATGGTGATGGAGTACAGTGAGTCAAACATACTATCAAACATAACGTCTCTCTCTCTTGTTCCCACGGCTCTCACTCTCCCCTCTACCTTTTTTAGAATAGTATCTTTATTATATGATGTCATTGTCCTACATTATAACAACACTGTAGACCCTGTCATAAGCATAAACATCCTATATGCTTACATTTGCTACCTGCAACACATGCATTAATATATTGTACATAACATACATAATAACAAACATGCATTTCAACTGAAAATATAGTGTATCAGTATGAGCATCTTAGACCTCCAACTGTATTGTCAATTCATATGTGGTTGCATCTAGCACACGCTCAAAGCTTGGGAAGCATAATGAATTTTACTTCCTTTAAACAGTAAGAAAATGTAACCATTGATTGGAAATGTATTGGGAGTTTGCCATCCCATCACCAGTATCAACAAAGTCACGATTTATCAGCATAAACCTACAGCAGATTGTAAGCATAATTGGTGTCTGATCTGATGTCATTATACTGTATATCACAGTACATTATGTATATTTCTTACAGAATGTGAGATAAGTGTTCATATACTCACTTTACGAATGCAAAATTTGTTGAGATTGTCATTGTAGCGCAGAATGGTTATTTTGTTAGGCATAGCAGCACATATACAGGGCAAGTTGTCAATCTGTAAGCAAAACAAACATTGAACATGAGACATCATTCTATTGTACAGAGCTGAAGCTCTTGATTCATTTATGTCTTTCATTAGAACTTACATTTCTTGTATCAAGCCATTTCAATTCCCTGCATTTCGTCACCTTGCTAAAATAATGGCCAATGTCATTTAAAAACAGAAAAAACTGAACCAAAACAAACTATATGATATTTCTTAATCATTTCACCCAAAAAGTTTATAACAACATATCACTATTGACATAAAATAACACTGTCTGTCTGTTGGTTATGTAACATTACTTAGGCCAATTTGTGTTTTGACTTAGGCAATTGTAAACCTGATTTAGGCCAAATGATTTGTCGATTAAGTGACTTACTCCAGACATAGGCCATTCTTTTGAGCCTAAGCCAAAAGAAATTGCCTAAGATCACATTGTCTTTGACTTAGGCAACATAAAATGGCCTAGGTCACACTCTTAACATAGGCCATTATTATACTACTGGGGCGGGAACAGTATGATCTTTTCAATAAGGATATAGGCGATTTTACCAGAGGTGGCCAGTGTCACGGAAATATAATTTTCCATAAAAAAATAACTAGGCCATTATCTTAGGAAGGTACATTGAAAGAATTTTTGCATTTAATGGCTCATCTACAATATGCACATCTCTAGGGTGATTTGTAGTACTTGCCTTAAACATGTTGCATAAATAAAATAAACAGTTAATCATGATGATCTGATCAGGTCTAATAAAATATAAAAACAGACTTGGCAGACCTCATTTGTTAAGCATCCACAACACATACTGTATAGATAGCAATTTTGGGGAACATCCCTACAGATACTTACTCTTCCAGCTGAAAACAGGTGGCAGCCCTTGACAGTCTCAAATATATAAGGAGCCAAATCAGACTGGCTAGGCAGGTGGGACTGGGCCAAAGACTGCTTCACTTTCTTTATTTCCAGCAGACACAGCGCCCTCTCATCCCCTACAGGTCACAGACAGACAACTTTTTAGTTTATCTGATGAAAAACAAGGCAAAGTGCTAACATTTTATAAAGTTGTTTTAAGATATTTTGAAAATTAAGATAAGAAATATCACACTTCAGCACAGAAAAGAATGACACATCAGATCATATCCACAGAGACAATAACTATCCATCATTTGAAGGCCTCGGTCAAACTCTAAATAAGCTGTAGTGTCCCTTCACTCAGTGTATAGTAGGTACATCAGCTTAAAACAAAATGAAAAAAATATATATAAAAGTATTATCAACAGTTAACACACTGCAACTGTTTAATTATTGCTAAGATTAATTACGACACAAGACCTGTTGTTTCAAAACAATATAACAATTAATACAGCTTACGTTTCTTCATTAAAAGGTTTCATGTACTCTATTCTGTGACAACAAAATCAGAGTGCTCACCAACAATCATCAGCAGCTTCTCCTGCTCTTTCATGATGTGGATCTGAAAGACTGATCCCAGGCCGGGGATGTGGGTCAGGGAGTTCTTGATAACATTCAAGGCATACAGACCCTCCTCAGAGCCCACCAGCACTATCTGTACACGAGAAAGGAGTACACTGTAAAATATAGGGTGCATCCTTTGTTTCCATTTAGTTCCAATTTACCCTTACTGCATCATATCGCGTCATATCGCATGTTGATTGACGATCAACTACGTAAGTCACTCTGGATAAGGGCGTCTGCTAAATGCCTAAATTGTAAGCTCAGGAAACCTACCCTTAACCACTCCAACTGCAGGCTGGTATCACTCCTTTACTTTCTTTCCAAAACTCTTGAATGAGTTGTTTCTAAACGGCTCTCTCTCCGTATCTCACAGACCTTTTGAATAACCAATTATTGTAGGAATCAAACCTGCCCATTCTACTGAAACAAACAAGTAACAACACTCCTCAAAGTCACAGAGGCACTCTACGCTGCTCAGGCTGCCTCCAACCCCTCAATCCTCATCCTTCTTGTGTTATCTGCAGCATTTGATACAGTCAACCACCAGCTTCTACTGGACACACCTTCTATCTTTGCTATCATCAGGACTGCTTCCTCACCAAGGAGTCTGCCAAGCTCCTGTCTTCTCCAGGTTCAACTACTGCAATTCCCCCTGCATGCTCTCTCAGACCTCTACTACTGATCAAGAATGCGTGGTCAAACTCAGTATATCATCAAGGACAATTATAACCTCATCCACAAACTGACACTGTTCACGCCACTGCTGCGACAAAGGCCAGACAAGCTCTACCGCAGTATCAAGTGCCTGAACACCCAACCTCTGAACAGTCTCTACCCAGCTATCATCAGACTGTTGAACAAGGCCTGAACACCGGCTCCCGCCAGGCTGGCCTGTCGCACTGGAATACTTTCCCTTACGTCGGTCTAGTCTTCCTATGCTAGATTACATATACTTATACTTCCTCATGCAAATTTTCCTTGCGTAGTGGGTTAGCACCCAACCTGACTCCGCCAGATGGAAGAAGCTTGCTTCACACTTGTTTCACAACATACTTCCATCTAGTATCTCTGTAGCCCAACCGCTGCGCAACTTGTAGTGTTGTTGTTCATGGTAGCGGCCATGATGAATAGTGAAAGAACTACAATGCGACAGGTGCTTCTCGATGGCGTCACACCCGGTCTCTCCAAGATCCCGCCCGTAGCTGCCGCTGATTGGTTCGACTGGGTGCGGGTCGGTTTAAACTCCAATCTCTGAGCAATCCCAGATGGATGCTGTATTGTGAACTTGTGAACTCAATACAATGCCCCATCTGGAGGAGTCAGGTTAGTTAGCACCTTCCCTTGTTGCATAAACTGGCCTATTGAACTGAAGCTTAAAAACACTGTACCTGCTGATATTTTCTTTAATCTAGCCTCAGGGTGGCATGTTATGTATACAAATAAATAATTTCACCCACTTCTTTACACCTGTAAACCTGTGATGTGCCAATAAAGATGATTCATTGCACACCTGGTCTAATGTTCAAGTCTCCTCCACTTTTGCGTTTAGTCCACTGGCTCCCGGTTGCTGCTCACATTCAAAGCACTTGTGATAACCTACAGAGATATGATCCAAACCCCTTCCTGCACCATTCGACCAGTAAACACAGTCTGTCCCTGGCTCCCAAGCTGTGGAATGAACTCCTACCCTCAGTTAGGACTGCAGACTCGCTCCCCATCTTCCTCTATACAGTCTGAAAACTCACGTTACTTTATTTGTTTATTTGGATAAAGATATGCTATGCTACAGTATGTACGTTATTTAGATGTTATTTTGACAGGCACCGTTGCAGCAACAAATATCAGCCTCCCCGCCTGCCGTATCTTGGATATATTGTGATTACTACTTTTAGATTCTTCTACTCATTTTCATGAACTGCATAAAAGTCAGAGCTGTATTTCCACCAATGTTCCCACAGTGCCAGCACCTGATCTGTGAGAGGGAGGGTGCAGTTGATATCCAGCCTGTCATCGCCCTCCAGTTTTAGCAGAGAGTTCCCCAGCAGCTTCTACAGAAAGAGAGAGAAGGAAACAGGTTAGAGGGGATACATCAACAAGATGACACAGTCAGGAAGGCTGGCAGTCTTGAGCAAAAGGAACAGAACAAAGAGAGAGAGAGGGCAGGAAGGTTGAAGGAATATGCAGGAACAGAAATAGTGCAAGAGGTGGGACCAAGTCATGTTTGCTTGAGTCACATAAATATTGAGTCATGAAGTCGAGGTCACAAGTCAAGTTTACTATTATGGTCAAGTCCACAAATCTTCCCAAGCATGGCCAATAAATTACAGTTGAAACACAAGATAAAATACTGTCATGCTGGTTAAAATCTGACTGTTAGATTTGGTGCATTAAAATATATCAACAAAATCACTATATATTCTAATAGAATTAATTATTAGAATAATTCATTCATGCAAAACAGCCACGGAATTAGAATCAAAGTCAGAATCGAACAGAGTTTTCTTAAGAAGTCAAGTCCAAGTCATTTCTCTTTGTGAAGTCAGGTCCAAATCATGTGACTTGTTGTGCCCCCATCTCTACACAGTGTTTTGAAGCAGAAGAGGAGGCAGGGCAGGAAACACAGACGGTTAAATAAGCAAGTCAAAACCCCACTGCCTGATCCCCTGTCCTCCTGCCAGGAGAGCTAAAGAGGATCCACCCCAAAGATGGCCAAACATCTTTAGTGTGTGAGAATTTGCATTGGGGCACAGTGGTCGTATAGTAGATGGTTGAAAATACAAAGACGACTACAATCTGTGTTATTTCGGCAACATTCAATATGCCAACAAACATGTCAACATCAACACGGTGTTAATACAAAACATGACAGGTTAGGAGAGGACAGTGACAGAAGTGTGGAGCGGTGAGGTGATCACAGCGGGGAAGGTGACATACAAGCACTATGTCAGACACATGCACCACTGTGTTCCTTGTGAGAAATATGCACATGTGCAGTGTGTGTGTGTGTGTGTGTGTGTGTGTGTGTGTGTGTGTGTGTGTGTGTGTGTGTGTGTGTGTGTGTGTGTGTGTGTGTGTGTGTGTGTGTGTGTGTGTGTGTGTGTGTGTGTGTGTGTGTGTGTGTGTGTGTGTGTGTGTGTGTGTGTGTGGACATAAGTCTGTGTGCATGTGTGTGTATATATATATATCTGCTAACAAGTCAGTGAGTGAATACAGTGTGTTTGCATATATTTGTGCGTGTCCAGTGTTGTGACGGTTACATTCAAAATGTAATTGGTAACAGATTATAATTGTAATCAGTAACCTAATAAGTGCTGTAGTTAGATTAATTTCAGTACTTTCAAAATAAATAAAATGAATGAAGTAATCCAAAGGTTACTAAAATGTATCAGAATACACTGCTGATTACAATTACAAGAAGGTAATTAGTGCAGTAATCTGTTCAACTGACTACATTTTGAATGTAATCTTCCCAACGCCTGCTGTCTGTGTGTGTCTGCGACTCCGTGAACGCGTGGGTCTGTGTGCAGGATGAAGTCTGTATGCATGTCTGTGTCCGAACGTGCGCGTGTCTGTGCGTGTCTATGTGTGTGTCAGTGAGTCTTGCATCTCTGCATCGTTGTAACTCTTTACCTGGACCAGGGGAGACAGAAGCATTTGTCTTTTGGACACAGCAGCCTATGTGCACAATGAAACCCCATGGAATGGGTAAATCAACACAACATACCCATATACCGGACATACATAGTGGCATGATGGAAAAAGCAACAAACAGTTGTGAGAAAGAGAGTCAGAAAGAGAGAGAGAGAGAGAGAGAGAGAGAGAGAGAGAGAGAGAGAGAGAGAGAGAGAGAGAGAGAGAGAGAGAGAGAGAGAGAGAGAGAGAGAGAGGGGGGACAATTAACGACACATATAAGTGAAATCAGAGAGGAGCAGGGGGGGAGTTCATCCATATAAACACAACGGCAATGTTATGCCTTGATAAAATCAATGTCTGAGAAAATGGAAGCTACTGTATATGCATCTATAGAATGGCTCATGAATAATCCCTCTACAGAATGGCTCATGAATAACCCCCACACAGTTAAACTGTTACAGCCAGGGCCATACAGCCAAGAAGACAGTAACGTATGACTGCGGTCATAACCCCATAATGATTTGTGTCGGCAGACCTTCCAGGATGGGGGAGAGAGCGCTAATAGTCCCCCAGAGGTACTCACTGCGTCTGCCTCTGCCTTCTCCCGAGCGGTGCGCCCCCCTGCCACCACAGACTCCATGACAGCCACCCAGCGCTGTTTGTCGGGGAAGCTGGGGGCCATGAAGTAGAGGGCCTGACTGGGCCAGCAGGGTGCGTGAGAGAAGGACTCCAGTTTCAGCACGTATGGGACATCTGAGCAAAGAAAGAAAGGAACAATGGAGGGAGGTCACTATGAAGGTGTCTGATGCTATGGTTGTACGTGGTTTCAACAATCGGAATAGTTTTAATTTATCAGCATTAAACAAATGTCTCTAGAATCTGTACTGCTGTACAGGGCTGAGACGTGGAGGCTCACAGTACAGCAGGATTGATTGATTGAAAATCAACAATTAAGGCACATACAGATATAAAACACAGAAACAACAAAAATAAAACCATAACAGAACATTTGTAAGTTAAAAAACAATTACATGGTGAGGTAGGGAGATTTAAGAGCAGGTGATTAAATTGTCCATAGGATATTGTCCATAGGAAGAGGCCCTGGGTGGCGTCTACACAAGAACGCTACAAAATACACTTGATTTCACATGGAAGGCCCACATCACGGGTCACGGACAAAGTCAGAGAGAGAAGGATAAGGCTGGCTGGGCACTGTGTTAGGCACCTGGAACTGATGGCGAGCCCACTGACACTGCGGGAGGCAACCCAAGGCTCAGCTTGGAGGGGAAGGGGGGCACACACCACCTACGTGGAAGGCGGCGATCCAGGAGTCCCGAGTTGGTGTCGGCTGGTACCCTCGCATCACTCTCAGTTCGCAATGTTTCGCAATGTTTAATACAGAACACGTCCACCACAGACGTTGAAGGCTGGTTGGTCAAAGACATTTTTGTACCTGACTTGGCGATGTTGGGTAGCTCAGTCGCTCCCACTGCCCCGTGCACCATCACCTCTCCATCTGACGGACACAGGTCAAATTCTTCCAGTGGCTTCACTGAGTCTGAAAGAGTGGTAAAAACTTGACTTTATCACAGACTGATCCCAATATATGAGCAATATAACCCACAGCAGTAGCCTACTGTAAATACAAATATCATGCAAGTACTTCATTTCTCCCTAATAGTACTTAGAGGGGAGTAACAGCAGAGTGTAAGTACAAAGTGTACAATGTAATTAATGTTGGAGGCACTAACTCAAAAAGCCTTTAGGTTGTGGTATTAAACCCAAACCAAACTGTCACTTTAGACAACAGAACCCTGAGGGTTCACTGTGTCTTCTTGGCTGAAACATTGGAGTTGTTTAATCATCTTTTCTGCCTGTACAGTACAATGTAATTGTTTGTACTTCCACTGTGTTGCACGTGTGTGAAAATGCAGAAGAGAGCAACCTTCTCTCGGCTCTGTCTCGTAGACGGCCACTTTAGTCCCATCCAGGACCACATATTTCCTCTCCCAGCCCTGGCCTCGCTTCCCATTCCTGCAAGCACACAACTATATTACAGGAGCAAAATAAACAGTTCACTGTATTTGCCTCGTAACCTACAATGTAAATGGTCAAGGCATGTGTCACACATTCCAATACAAACGACAGAAACCTGCTCATACAGGAAACCATGTATGTCTAATGCCGTTATTATTTAGTCACAAGCGCTTGTTAATACCTTTCATTGTTTAAACATTTATGAAACCCACAGACAGACTCAAAGGGGAATTTCACTTTAAAACACTTCTGGACTAATTTTAACGTCTCCTCTGGCTTTTGGGTGCACCCCAGACAGTTGCTTGATTCAATATGGATATTTGATATTCTTTAGATCAGACACACATCCCTCCTATATAAACCCATTGAATTCAAACTCCATGTTAGACTCATTCATTGATAACCATGTTAGACTGATTCTGGTGACAGATATTGTCCTTCTAATGCGCGAGGGACCAGAACTAGGGACCTTTGTTTTCAATGAATCTAACAATGATTTTGAAGTTCATGGACTATAATTTTATCAAATATTGAAATGTTGAATCAACCAACTTAAAAACTGTCTGGGATGCACACAAAAACCAGAGTATATGTTCCAAATGACCCCTGACGTGTTTTAAAGTTGAATAGCCCTTTAACCACTTTCACATAAAATAAATATTAGATCTACGAGCTACGAGCTTGTAGAGCGGCTATTTTTGCTTATTTTGCGCAACACTCTTGTATGACAAAGTATAGGGTAAGTGATTCACTTTGGTTAAAATAAGTGTTAAATAGCTCTATATTCTGATAGTACTCATTGCTATAGAGTGTTTGTCCAGTAAAAGGAGTCTCCCATGTCTCTCCAGCTCTTTATTAAACAGAAAATGCATTTTCAGTGATCTCTCCTGATTGGCTTAAATTTTGTCACCTGTCCTACAGTACCTGAAAATGTACTATATTCTGTTTACTAAAGTGCTGGAGAGACCCCTGTGACCGAACAAACGCTCTGTAGCAATGATTACTATCACAATATTGTACTTTCATCTTTTATCAAAAAAAAAAAAGATTACCAAAAAATATCACTTACCCTACCTTTAATTTAAGAAAAGTTGAAATATGGAGATCAGGTTTCAGCCCGACAGCAACGATTGTGAAAGATTATGAAAGCGCAAGTAGAAGTCCAATTGCATTCCACCTAACAGTAGCTAAAGTCCAACTAACCTGGGCTGTTTCATCCACCCCTCCAGACGCATGTGTCCGCTGGCCTCTTTGAGCTGCTGGCTAGGGGAGCTGCCTTTGTCCCGACACGGACCCTCGATCACGTGCAGGGCACAGTCGCTGGAGAACCCACAGGTGGCTGGAAGGCAGGGCGAGCATTTCGGATGGCACAAAGCGTGACATTCTGGCGGAGAGAGAAAGCACCTGTTAATGACTTAACAGCCACTCCAGGGTTCTGGCATTTCTCCCCGAAAGCACTCCTTTCTCAATTTGAAATATGGGATCTGTGATGTTTTGGAAGTGGCACACATTTAGGGAGAGGTGGTGGTGGTGGTGGTGTGTGGGGGGGGGGGGGTGTCAGGAAATAACAGCAAGAAACTGATGAGAAACTCTTATTGCACAGCATTACAAGGCATTTCAGAATGAGGTAATCTTTTTTGGCCATGAAATTACTTGTGAAAAGCAAGTGACAATGAACAGGGCTATGGCTACACAGTACAATCCTCAGTGTTAACTCTATGGAGGTTGCACACCGGCGAATATGCGAATATACGCAAAATTCGGACTCGTTCCGAATAATTAAAAGACGCTTTTTCGCTTCGCTTTTTCGCTTCGCTTTTTCGCTCCATGTAAGCTTGCATTGACTTTATAAGGTTTTTTAAAAAAACGTATTATTCGCATGAAAAAAAATCGCCCCGGTGTGTAAGGACCTTTAGAGTGTATGGATCCTTGAGGGTCCATTTGGGTAAATCTTTACACCCTCTGAGTTAAATTAACACAGGATTTTACTGTTTAGGTCTATGACTTTCAAGGACAGTATAAACTTACCAAGACATGTGGCGGCTTGGCGGCCAAAGTGCACGGTGTCCAGACAGACAGTACACTTGGCAGCTCTCATGTTGAGTCCCACTGTGAAGCGGTGAGGGGTGTTGTGGTGGCCCCTCTCTCTCTCTCTATCTCTCTCCCCCCTGTCTCTGTCTCTCTCTCGGTCCCTCTGACTGTCCTTCATACGGCGACTGTACTCTGGATACAGTCAGAAACACAGTGAGTGCAGTAAAAACAGACAAAACAACATTTGCAAAGTCTCTGTGCACCATGCGATTAGAAAGAAAACTCAAACTAAA